>NC_056728.1:1297084717-1297250176 GCF_019279795.1 Protopterus annectens | reverse complement strand
AGCACACATCGTTCAGCATACACAGCCTTCCTGCATTCTCACAGACATACATACTGCTTTCTCGCACGCACTGTTCATTCTGTCATGCATTGCTAACTCTCTCACACACACAGTCTCTTCTGCACTCACACACACAGACATTCATCGCTAACTGTCTCATACACATTCTTACACAGTCTCTTCTGCATTCACACACACAGACATTCTGCTTTCACATATGCACTGTTCTTTCTCTCATGCATTGTTAACTCTCTTTCTCACACACACATACGCAGTCTCTCTCACACACAGACATTCTGCCTTCACACATGCATTCACGAACCCACATGCAATCAGAAGAGAAACAGTCATACACATACATAAACACACAAGCCGAAATATGCCCGGCAAACCACTCGACTGTACAGATTTTCACAGGAACTTCTGGGTTTATGGCTAATTTCTTTTCTGTTTTATAGCAATATATTGTTTTCAGGCAAACTGGGGGCAAAAGTTCCTAGTTAGGAAAGTACTGGCAGTGCTGTGATCCAGCACCACACCCACTTCACAAAAGCCCCTCAAAAAAACGGACTTCACTGTAATAAGCCGATCGATACATTGTAAGTGATCGGCTTATTATAGTCAGATCTATATGCAGTCTGTTGGATTTCACTTCAGCACAGAAAGGAACAGAAGAGAAGAGAAGCACTTAGCATTCCAGCTATTTATCACTGCTAGTCTGAAAACCAGATCGCACACATAGTGTCTTCCTTGATTGGTAATTTCTCAACTGTGGGCATTTTGCAGAAAGTAAAATGGTATGCATGCATACGTACATGCAAACCTGCTAGCAGCCAGGGACAGAAATCGATGTGGTCTATACAGTTTACTGCTAACCTCTGTACAGGTGCTTGTTTACATAAATGATTTTGTGAGAAAAAAAAAAAATGGATGTTGCTATTTCGAGCACACTAAACACATGCTCAGATGCATGTCACCCCCCCTCGCCCCATACACACCGACACACTCAGACATGCACACTTCATTTTCTCATGCATGGGCAACTCTCTCTCTCTCTCATTCACATGCACAGACAATGCTCACTCTCTCAAAGAGACAAACGCAGTCTTTTCTGCATTTACATACACATACTGCTTTCAGGCACGCATTCACTCACACACATGCAGGCAGAAACTCATACACATACATGCACACACTAAAGCAGGGTGATCGGAGGCAGTGTGGATTTGACACCGCACTATAGCAAAACAAAACCAGGAAAATAGTAACTGATAGCCTTGCAGCACAATGTTAACAAAGAAGAGAACAAACACAGAACAAAGACCTAATAATAATTTTGCAGAAGAACTGTGGGCAGAACTTTGTATGCAGGCTATGTACAAAAAAAAAACTTACATCAACTATTGCATTTCTCAGAGGAGCTTTGCCTGCAGATATGTTGGAGCAAACTCTTGATCCAATGCTGTTATTACTCCGGAAGGAAACAGTGGGCAAAGTAGAGTTCCACAGCAAGTTATGTAGGACTTTACATTAGCTGATAAATGGGCCGTTCTACATAATGTGATATCACAATTTGGGAGAATCAGCAGGAGAGGGAACTACTGATATGACTGTGTCGAAGGTATGTCACGAAGCTGGAGACCTATTCCACCTGAAAGGATGTGATAGTAAAGAATGGGGGATGGGTTTTCCTGTCCTATGCTAGGGAAAGTAAGAAATATGCAACAAACTAACTTCTTGGTGCATTCTGGTAACTGCTGATGGCTACAACAAGTTTATAGGCATAAAAGAACACTCGCAGTTGAGTTAAATTGTGGTCGAGCCCGGAGTTCTCCTTTAAATATAGTATCCCAGGGATACAGATTTCATTTCCACATGTTGCCAATCCCAAACGGATGGCCAGACCTGCCCCCAAATCAGTGGGCAGAGGCCCAGAAACAAGTACTGTCCCTCATGAACATGGGGGCTATTCAACCGGTACCAGAAGAGGAAAAGGGGCAAGGTTTCTATTCGAGACTTTTCCTGGTATCCAGAAAAGACAAATCATGGCATCTAATTCTGGACTTATCTACTCTAAACACATTTCTGTACATTCCAAAATTCAAGATGCTGACTCTTCAACAGTTACTGCCTATGCTAGGCAAAGATGCCTGGTTGGTAACTCTAGACTTAAAAGAGGCTTACCTGCATGTCCCAATCAGGGAATCTTGCAGAAGATACCTCCGCTTCAAAGCAGGCTTCTTGCATTACCAGTTCTCTGCACTGCCCTTTTGCTTATCTACTGCACCCAGGGTCTTCACAAAATGCCTGGCTCCAGTAATTGCATTTTGCAGACAAAGAAATATTCAAATATATCCATATCTGGATTGTCTAATTCAGGCAGAAAACAGGGGCATTCTTCTAAAACATCTGGCATTTGTAAAAGGGTTCTAACTTGTCTAGGGTACACTATAAACAAAAAGAAATCACAACTGGTACCTTCTCAAAAAATTACATTCCTTTGTGCAAGCTTGAATACAACTGCCCAGATGGCTTACCTTATGCTAGAAAAGCAACTTCATTTGGTAACATATTTCAAACAGGTGGCCACAAAAACCCTGCTATCTGCAAGACAAATTCTGCAAGCCTTGGGGTTCATGGCCTCCTGCATTCTTCTAAGTCCATATGCAAGACTGCATATGAGGAACCTTCAGTGGTACTTAAAAAGTTTATGGAGTCAGCACAGTCACAGCCTGGAAACAATGATTCCTATCATACCTTGCCTGCAACTAGAGTTCCTATGGGTGGGCAGAGGTCTGCCACCAAAACAAGAGACTGCCATTCACTCCACCCCCTGCCAACCAAACTCTAACTACAGATGCATCACACTATGCTTGGGGGGGGGGGGGCTCATCTGGCAGGGAAGTGCATTCAGGACAAATGGAGCCTGAATCAAATGCACCTTCATATCAATCAAAAAGGGATGCTAGCTGTACAGAATGCACTGACAGCCTTCAAGGACTACCTTCATCCAGGACAATTAATGATTAAAGACAAACAACACCACAGTTATGTGGTACATAAACAAGCAAGGGGGTACACACTCCAACCCCCTTTCCAGACTAGCTATGGCATTGTGGAACACGACCTTGACCTACCAAATACAGCTACAAGCTCAATTCCTGCTAGGAAAACTGAATACTCTGGCAGATGAACTAAGCAGAAATCTCATGGACCCACACAAATGGAAACTGGAACCATGGACTTTCAACATATTGACGTGCAAATGGGGGAGTCCAGACATAGATCTTTTTGCCTCACCCCAGAACTATCAGTTGGACAAATTCTGCACAAGAATTCATCATAAAAAAGCCTAGAAAGTGGATGCTTTATCATTCAGTTGGAAAAACCTATGAGTCTATGCCTTTCCCCCTTTGCCTCTGCTCTCCAAAGTTCTACTAAAAGTCAAACAGGACAAACCAAAAATGATTCTGATTGCTCCAGACTGGCCTCGCCAACACTGGTACCCATGCCTGTGCAATGTGTCACACCTTCCACTGTGGCACCTGCCTCAGACACCTTACTTACTGTCTCAGCAGAACAACCAAATTCTGCACACACAGCTCCAAACTTTGAATCTTGCAGTGTGGCTAATCACCTAAATTCACCCTTAGCATCCCTCAACAAACCTGTGATGGATGTCATTTTGGAGGCAAAAGGGCCTAGTACTAGAAAATCTTATGCTGACAAATGGAAAAGATTTTGTGCCTGGAATCAATCACAAGGGATAAGCACAGCAGTGCCCAATATTCCTCAGATTTTACAATACTTAACTGAGATGCTTCACAAGGGCCTGTCCTTTTCTTCCATAAAAATCCATGCCTCAGCCATTTCAGCTCATTACAACACTGAGCCTCCCCTCTTCTCTCATCCTCTTCTAAAGCAGTACCTCAGAGGGGCCAAAAACTTAAGACCACCCAGGAGAGCTCCAACCCCTGCCTGGGATCTCAACTTTGTTTTGGAAAAACGTACTCTTCCTCCTTTCGAGCCAGCTGCTACTGCAGACTTAAAATTTCTCTCTTGGAAAACAGCTTTCCTTTTAGCGGTTACTTCAGCTAGAAGGATTTCCGAATTACAGGCTCTTATGGCAGTGGAGCCTTTCATGCAGACAGGGTGTCTCTCAAGACCAATCCATCCTTCATGCCTAAGGTGGTATCCAGTGTGGCTCTTAATCAAACCATTCATTTGACAACTTTCTTTCCCAATCCATAGAACAAGGATGAGTGGATTCTGCATTCATTGGATGTTCACAGACAGCTTAGATTTTACTTAAACAGGACAAAATCTCTAAGAAAATCTGATCAACTACTGGTGGCATTTGCTGCAGGAGCAGAGAGAAAGGCTATTTCAAAGCAGACTATTTTCAAATGGATAAGCTATTGTATTCATTTCTGCTATATGCACCATGATAAAACTATCCCCCAGGGGATCATATCTAATTCCACCAGGGCTGCATCTACTTCTACAGCCTTTCTTAGAGGTGTTCCTACCAGAGACATTCTAGAAGCTGTTACCTGGAGCTCATTTCATACGTTCACCAAGCATTACCATTTACCTCTCTTCTCTAAATCCAGATCTGGCTTTGCCACTGCTGTCCTGCAGGGCCTTATAGCTGGTCCTAATGCTGTATAATTCCATCCTCCCAACCATAGCTTTGGGAATCTACCCAAATGTAATGACTGCAACAGTGAAACATGAAGAACATAGTACAGTTGTGTACACTTACCATAAATGTAGATGTTTGAGTGTATTCACTATTGCAGTCCTGGATACCCTCCCTCCAACCCCCTGTTTTTTCTCTTTCTATACTTATACTTTCCTTTACTATGCCTAAAATCCTTTTTGGTGTATTTTCTTTAGTTTGGAGATATATATATTTTTGTGTTTTTAATTACTTAAATATTTGGCTCCCCATTTGGGGGGCACCTGACATCTGGGGCAAGAAAAACTGATGTAATGGCATCGGCTGCATGTTTTATACCCCTGACGACCTGACGTCGTGGAAGAAGGGACAGCAACCGATGCAGGACCCAAGACTTTGTTAATCAGGCCGACTGAGGGCAACCTGCCAGCAGATTACCCAAATGCAATGACTGCAACAGTGAATACACTCGAACATCTACATTTATGGTAAGTGTACACAACTGTACTGTCTGCAGACAAGGTAAAAGCACTCTTTGTGCCTGCCAGGAAGATGGCAATTTCTAGCCAGATAAAGTGGCACTTGCCCACTTCAGTGGCCATGGTTTACTGATTGAAAGGGCATAGGAGGAAGCCTGGTTGGTCAGCAGATATTTTTTTGTGTGTGTGTGTGTGTGTTTTTTTTGCCTCTCTCTTAGACTCAAAAGTACAGATACCTCTATAAGATCCTAATGACTGATCCATTGGCACACTTCTCAACATTCCAGATTTTCTCAGAATAATCTTGATTTTTGCCTCATGTTGTTGGTCTGTTCCTCATAAAATTTGTGGTTTTCTGGAAAATCACTGAAGATTGAAGTCACTAAATATGCATCTGAGTTTCAGATTTCATATCTTTCAGAAAATGCATGCTAACACAACTCCTATTACTGTACTAACTTAATTTTATAAGAACAATATTTTAAAATCTGCCCCTATTTTTGGGTCTTTGTGCCCCCATTATTTTAGGCTTTGTCCAGATTTCTTTTGGAAAGAGGTATGTCTATTGGTGGTATCTGTGAAGGCCTCAAATGGTTCTAAACTGGCTGCAGTTGTAAATATGCTCCCAAATGAAAAGGAGACAGGATCTTTAGAACAATTAGTTGCCAAGTGATCATTATACATTATCATGGACAGAGTCTCATATTGAAGACATAATTTGGGAGATTCCAGATGGAACTCAGAAGGGCATAATTTGCAAGTTGGGCTTGTCTGCCCTTAAGGGGTTTAGGGGATTTAAGAAGGTATGCTTGATTCTATGGATGCCTGTATGTATGTATGTAGGAGCATCTGGGATGGTGATCTGAAGACCTACCTGGATTACATTGTAGCCCCTACTGGAAGATGGTAAATGCAACTTTTAGATGCACCCTTGGATTAGAGCTGCATTTTAGACCTTAAGTGTTAGAAGGTTGGAGGAGAAAAGGAAGGTGATGGGAGTATATGAAACTATTTCACCCTCCCTTTTACAGTAAATAGGCACAGGCAGAGCAGTTTAAACAGAGGGCATTTGAAAAGAAATGAATTGCCAGCAGAGGAAGGAAGGCAGTGGGAGTGATGGAAAATTCACTTCCCCTCAAGATCCCCCTAGCCACTACTGACTGCGCCACCATGTAACTCTGTCACCTTTTATCCTCTTCATGATTCTCTCCTTTTAGGAGGCAGGCTACTGAAGTCTGTAACAGTTGACAAGTTGGTTCAGTCTAATCTCTGATAGATGAATTGGTGACATCCTTTCCCTAGGTTACAAGTTAGAATTTAGAGCAGTTCTGTCCTTTATGAACATCCCTCCAGTCCTAGAAGACTGAGATGTATTAAGCTCTGGAAGTGCTAAAGCTGATTATCTGTAGTGCAGTGCAGAGAAGTAATTTTTTACTACAAACCTTTTTTTAATCCATTTTCTTCCTGTGCCTGGCAGCTGTCATTCCTTATTAGATGTCATTTCATTCATCTGTTGTGGGAAATGGGGAAATCTCCAGATTCACCCCCAAAGAGCTGTCAGACTTTAGGGATGCTTATGTCCTCACCAGTATCCCAGCTATGATTTTTTTTTCCAACTGTCAGTGGCTTTGACCCCCCCTTTCCTTTTCTCAGGTTGTGAAGTAAGCCCTTGTATCACTGCAAGGACAGCTTATGCCTTTTTGTCCATGCATGCATGCAGGTTTCTCCACATGCACTAACAAGGACAACAATCATGCCCACATCCTCCTCGCACTAGCTTTCCATATACTGACATTCCTCCACTCTTCATCTTAGGCTGTCAGCAGACCAGTCGAGTGAACTATCTGAAACACTACTCCTCTGCCCCAGGATAGACTTGCCATTCCTCCCTGGCTGCACTCAAGTACCTGAGCCACTTATTGATTTGAAGTCACATTTGCCTTAGACAGAGATTTATCCATCTATGCCACTAGTGCAGGCCTCTCCAGGCATTTCCTAGTCCACAATAAGGATGCTTTTTGTACACCATTCAGGACCTCTCCAAACCATCTTTAGGATGCTTACCTTTGCAGTTCCTTCCCCTTTAATGTTAACAGGAGCCTTTCTAGACACACTGGAATTAAATGATGATTTTGCACATTCCTGTTTACAAAGACCACTTTCTGCTCTTGAGGTCCAAGATGGAGGAGAATCATTTTCGCTTCAGCACTCCCTCATATGGCCTCTGCACAGTGCTGTGGGTGTTCAAGTGCTCAACTGCAGTTTTGACATTTCTGAGAACACTGGCTATCAACACTTACCTCGATGTGAATTACTGCCTTACCAATTCCCTTTGTTAAATGAGGTGAATGGTTACTTGTTTGTATTAATGACTGTCTGACCAACCTAGGCTTCTTTAACCTTCTGAAGTCAAACCTGCTGCTGGAGATGAAGGTTTTCTTCTCCAGGTCCAGGAGGTCCCTGAAGTCTAAAGAAGGCTAAAAGTCTTCTGCAACTTTGGACTTGAAGTCCTGTACAACAGTGATGAAGACATACTGGTCCCTGTGTCATACATCAGTATTGGACTTGATATTGCCTAGGATCCAGTGGTGTATTGGAGGGGGGGGCTCTAGTAATAGCATTGCCATCCCCTTCATCAGATAATCTCACTGATTTCTCCTATTAGGAAGGAGTTATTCCAGTACGCCAAACAGGTTGCACTTAATATGCACAAACTTATGATGGCGCCTCAAAGGGAACAGATCCCTAACCCCAGATATTTCAGGTCTTGCTTAGGGAGCAGACATGGTACATTATAAGGCACAAGGAACCTGGAATGAGACCATGCAAAGACATACCAGTGAGGTGATGGCACTCTGTTTGGCATTAAAGACTTGGAGCAGAGCTGACACCATTGATTTTAAGGATTACTATAAATAACACTACAGTAATTGCTTATAAGCAAGCATGAAAGTACTCACTGTTACTGACATTGTAGATGTGAGAAATTGGCAGTACAGCCAGGCCTGCATTTCCAAGCCTCTTACAGACTATCAGCCCGGAATGTGATTGCAGGCAAACTGGGCATACCTAGCACTAGCAGCTCCTGTCTCACAAGTATTCAGATTTGTTATGCACATGGGGACTGACAAAGATAGTCCTACTCACCTCTGGTAAAAATCCGCTGCATGTGTTTTGCACTAGATTTCCTGGATGATGACCTTGTGTACTGTTGCCACTGTTGTCATGGGCACTACAAAAGATCAGATAGGGCCAGAGTCTTGCCAGTAGCCCCATTATAGCCCAAGTAACCATGGATCTGGCTTGCAGTTTTGATGGCTGAGAGACCTTTCATCAATATTGTACTCCTATAACACATGGCAGGAGACCTTTGGTATGTCCCTAACTTAAGAGCCTCAGACTGGCTGCATAGATCCTCATGAGCCTGATGCCATTTGTGAACAGGCCTTTAAAGCAAGTCTTTCACATTCTGTAGAAGGCTAAGCACTAGAAAGTCATATTTAACTAACTAGAAATGATTCTTATTTTGATGCTTATCAAAAGATATTTCTTCAAAAGGGTGAATATCACAGATTCTGCAGTATGCAACAAAGCATAAGGTGAGAGGGCTGAGTTATCTGTTAAGGTTCATTGTTTTGGCCATCAAAGCTTGTGGCCTTTTGGAAGCTCCTTTTCTGTTTGCTATTTGACCCAGAGGTTTTTCCCCCTAGTTTTTAAAGGGAGCATTGCATCTAGAGCCACCCAGGAAGCTGGTACCCCCTTGGGATTTAACATTTTAAGAGATTTGCTTTGGTACAGTCCTAGTCTACTCTGTCTTTGATATTAAAATTCATGCCCTGGAAGGCCCGTCTCTTAATGGCAATGATAGTGGCTAGAAGTGTGTGAGAACTGGAAGCTCTTATGCAAAGAGCCTTACAGTGCCTTCCACAAGAATGGATGAAACCACAGGAATAACTCTTCTTTTATGTCGAGTGGTCCTTGAACTGGCATACAAGCAGGTTATCTGTCAGCCTTTTTCCTAAACACTGGTACCGCTGGTGCGAGAACCAAGGACATTGGATAAACAGACAACTTTTTAGTCTCCATTTTGCCAGACAAGGTGACCATACAGGTTTCCAAGCTACAGATCATTTTCAACTGAGCACTTCTGCAATTTTCAGTATTTTTTTTTGCCTTGATGTATGTCTGAAGGCAACCAAATAACAGCTTTGACAAAGAGCTGATTTCTACTAAATACCACTGCCTGGCTTTATTACTTAATTTCCAGCTGTAAGGTCATCAGTTGGGCTACTGTTTTCAAATTATGTCAGCATTCTAAGTGCATTGTCTTAAAAGAGAAAGTGATAAAATAAATGTGTGCTTCAAAGTACTGTTTCCTTTGAATTTGACTTGTATAGTGGTAAAAATATTTAAAAGTCTGCTTTTAGAAGGCATGGTATTTACCTTAAGGTATAGGGGGGTCAAGCATGACCTCTGGGTGCTGTCTGTGAGAAGTTCCGCATGGTATTTACCTTAAGGTATAGTGGGGTCAAGCATGACCTCTGGGCACTGTCTGTGTGGAGTTCCTCCCAACACTTGTCTTCAGCCAGCACATATTTACATTCATTTGAGGTGGTCACTCTGCTTAGAGATTGGCCTTCCTCCTGGAGAGCCGTAGATTGTATTGCTGGAGTTAATGGATGCCTTTTCGGCATGTCCGTGTTTTTGTTATGTATAGGAGAGTTCTCCAGTTCTGACTTGGCAGGGTTCACTTTCATTAGAAAGTGTTCCTCACTGCCCAGAGTCTTGTCAAAGGTTTTGCTTATGGTGGCCAAAGCCTAAAACATTTCTGGGTGTTCTGTTATCTGGACACCTGGTTTCTTGAGTGCCCTGCCTGGGGGACTTCTAGGGAGGAGGTTGTCCTTTGAGCATTCCCCTAGATGCACTGCATAAATTAGAGTAATTCCTTTATTGCAGCAGAGTTGGGTACTCTTCAATGTTTGCCATTTCTGCCCTTGGAGAAGATGTAGGAGACCGTGATGTTGGCCTTTTGTATGAGGATACAGTGCCCACTACAAACTCAGATTCTGATGTACCATCTGGACTGGAATACTGCTATTATTTTTATTGTGCTGTTTTCACACCAGGTCAGTCTTATTTCATTTCTATTTTTTTATACTGTCTGCCACTTCGTACAATTGTAATTAACATCTCCTTTGCTGACTTGTCATTTTTTTAATTTTGTTAATCCTTAACCCCATATATACTTGTTCTACATATACTGTTACATTTTCATTTTTGTATAGTTGTCATAAACTGTTTATAATCTGTATTGCTCAGTTATTGGTCCCCAGTTTGCATTTTCACTTTCTCTATATCCGTATTTCTATCCACTCATTCATTACTTTTTAACCTTTTCTTCCATATTATTGGAAGAATCGTCTTAATTCATTTGGCCCCGTAGCACTACTTTCCTTGACTTTTAGTTCCTTTTCTGTTTTATTGGCTTCTAAGGCTTGTACTTGATCTCAAAAATATTCTAACACCTGAGAAGTTGCATTTTTCTTCATATGTCCCTCACATATTCTGTTACTACTCTCATTATTTCAGTCTGTGTATGTGTGTGTGTGTGTGTGTGTGTGTGTGTATATATATATATATATATATATATATATATATATATATATATATACATATATGTATGTATATATGTATATATATATATATATACATATAAAATATGCTGTTCCTTTTGTTTCTTTCATAGATAGCTATTACTCTTCTCTTCTCTTTATTACTTTTCCAAAAAAAAAAGACTTGTTTCTCCTGTCAACACCTCTCTCTGCTTACAAACTATACTCACTATTTTATTTTTTGATATAATTCTTTATTCTTTTCAATATCCCCTACACAATAAACTTTCATATTCTTTTATACATTTGCCATACCTTTTTCTTGCTTCCAAACTTCTGTATCCCAACACTTTCTTTTAAACATTATCTACCATTCTGTCTAGGAATTGTAATATAGCTTCTGTGATTTATGATCAATCCAAAGCAATATCAGTTCCCCCTTAAACAGCTGTAGCTGTGCATTTTTCCTTGCAAGTCTCTTCAAAATGCCATCCATTAGTACTTCTGATTCACCTGATTTGGCACAGATAGTTTCTTGATGTATAATTTTTTTCCTCCCTGTATTGCTGACATATCAGAGAAAACAATGTAATCAGTCTTTGTTTTCCTTGAGCTTAAGCAGGGGTACTCCAAATATCAGGTTAATAAGGCCAGAGTCTTGCTGAAAGCACCATTCTGGCTCAGTTAACCACGGTTCTGTCTTGTACTTCTGTTGGCTGCTGAGAAACCTTTCAGCTTCCAAAGTATATTACTGTAATAACACATGGCAAGAGACAAGTCTACTCATACCAATCTTTAATCCACCATGTGTCTTCCTGTCCCTATACATTTTAACACCTTACTTTTCCCACTAAATTTCCTTAAATTGTATTTAAAATCTTTTGTTTCAGCTACATTCATGTTTACATTATTTTTTACATAAAATTTAATCCTGTCGATAGAATAACAATTGGTACTTTCTGTACCTTCCTTACATCACACATTGCATCTCTACCTGAAACTAAAACTGCTATACCTCAGTTTTGCTTGTCTGCATTTAATTATAACTTCTGTTACTGAACATTCAAAGATTCACTTTATCCTTTCCATTATTTTGTTGTCTCTTTGTGACTTACTCAAGTATCTTGTAGCCTGTATGTGTGGAAATAACCCATTTACCTAATGTTGTTCACATTAACTGATATAGTAACAAAATTATCCCTTACATTTCTTTGCATTTTTTTGAGTGGTACATAATTTTTATTTCTTTACTCTGTTGCCAATAGAGCCCAAGTCTTCTACTTTCACTACTTTTCCTGCTCTTTCTAATGTTGCATACCTTTTATCAGTGTGCAACTTAAACATCACTAGCCTCCTCTGTTGTTTCAGCTTCTTTCAAAACTTCATTTTTGTAGAAATGTATTCAATTTCATCAGTATTCAATACAATCTCTCATCTCATTGATGTGGAATATACTGCTAAGTGGAAAGAGTTTATAGAGGTATTGTCACAAAATACCAAAGATATAAACAGTTCCTATAAGCTAAATATAATTAATAATCCATTTATTTGGAGGTTAAAAGATTATATTTCTGAATTTTCTTCTCTGAGTTTTAACTCTAAGTATATAGTTTTTTTTTTAAATCATTTAAAATGTTATATTTAAATATAATATATATAAGGATTGACTTTTTTTACTCTTCCCTATAGCCTACACACACAGATCTATTTTCTCTTCAGATTATACAAAAATGTCTATATTTCAGCAAAAGCATTTAACATTTTGGCACCAAATGATGATAAATAAAGAGATAAAATCCAATAGTTTACTCTTGGAAGAGTATAAACTTGATTCTTGTTTATGGTTAGAGCTTCAAGAAGCTAGACAAAATGTATTAAATAAATTGGATTCTATGTCTCCTATAATTAGGAAAAAAATTCCCAAGCTAATACAATATATGATTTTATCAGTTTTGCATAAATCTCCTGCTAATAACAAGTTATCAAACATTTATAGGGCAATTAAATGTGATTTAGATACACATTCAGATAATTATTAGAAATATTTTTCTTTAATTAATAATAATCCCCCTTCTGAGAAAGACAAATGTAATATTTTACAATCAGCAAGTATGACTACTTCTTTAAAATGGAAATTATTCACATGGAGATTTTTAAATAGATCATTTATCACTCCTCATAATATAAGTATATTTTCTAAAAAGAATATAACATGTTGGAGATGTAATATTGAATTGAATACTGACTGGTCTCATATGTTTTATAATTGCATATATTTAAGAAAATTTGGGGATTATATCAATAATTTGTTGCAAACAATTTTTACTGATAATTTCTTTATATCTAAATCACTTGTTTTATTTAATACTCCTGTTCCTGATTGTGTAAAAGAGAATAAGTACCCTTTGGTTTGGTCTATACTATCTATAGCTAGAAAAACAATCACTAAGAATTGGAAATCTAGTACAGCACCTATATTTTTGGAATTTAAAAATATACTCCTTGAAACGTGCAATTTGGAAATGTTAACTATTAAATCTAGATCATCTAGGAATACTACATTATATAATTCATGGACTATCATCTATGAACTTCTAGAAAAATAGTTTATTAATTTATGTAAACAGATGATTTTTATTAATCCTACAGCTACATTAAGAAATATTTTTTTTGCATGATGAACGTCTTTGTACATAGTTTAGTTACATTGGTTTATATATTAGAAAGTTTGTTTTTTTAATTTCTAGTTTTTTA
This sequence comes from Protopterus annectens, assembly GCF_019279795.1. Classification (NCBI taxonomy): domain Eukaryota; kingdom Metazoa; phylum Chordata; order Ceratodontiformes; family Protopteridae; genus Protopterus; species Protopterus annectens. Next base: position 1,297,236,650 of record NC_056728.1, on the reverse strand, counting down.
ACTTTAAAGAAAAAATGTTATAATTTCATGGAAATATTTGTTCATTTTAATAATTATTTAATAAAATTATTTGAAAAAAAAAACTTCATTTTTGTTTTACCTGCACATTTTTGGTTTCAACCTTTTCACTATTAGTATGCACATTTGTAGACGCATTTAATTTCACAACAGTACTAATATCACAATTTCAACTTTTCCAGCATTTTCCATGTTGGAAACATTACTTTCCTCTATTTCATCATTTAAAGTGGGGAAATCACACTGAAAGTGTCCATTTTTATCACATTTCCTTCACACCGTTTTGCAGTTCTTTGTAGAGTGTCCATTCTCCCTAGACTGTACATACATACTTTTACTAGTCTTTTATTAAATGGTCATTTCTGCCATTAATGTTTTTGGCTCGCCCTAGTATTTCAGTATATATTCTTTTTATTAACAATAACATCACTAGGCAAGTGCTGTAACTGTCCATCTTTCAAGACTACCGTTATATGTATTTTCCAAGATTCATTCCACACTTGCCTGTCATAAGTCACTTTTTTAATATCATGCAGTCTGACAAGTATCTGAAAAAAAGTTTCAGTTGCAAGTTACCCCAACTGAAAGCATTATTCCTTCCATAGCACAAACAATGCTATTCTGTAACAAGCTTTCAGAAAGTTATCTGCCAAATGGAAATAATATAAGGTGATTTCACAAAAGGTTTCTTAGCACATGTAGATTAAAGCTTGGACATATTTCACAGGAAGAAATGTACTTTTCTGCTTGTAATCCATTTTTAGTCTTAACATGAACCACAGCTTCTGTACTAATCTGGAGCCCTTAAAGTAACAGCCCTTGGATTTTCCCCACTAGCAGATACTACTGTGAATGTTGCAGGAACAGATAACCTTTCCACTTCCAATTGAGAATGTCTGACCTATTTCCCTTGTAAAGCATCTGTTCATTAGATCTCCACTTGCATCCAGAGATTCAGGCTGCATATTTTCAGTGCAGATTTCTGCTATATTAGCCTAGGAAACAGACAATGAGTTGCGCTACTCTTCCTGTTCCAATCATTTTTGCAAGAACTGCATCATGACTTCATTTATCAAGTTCATTCACAATTATTCCTTCTGGTAATCTGCATGAGAGAGCTCCCTCCTCAGTAGAACTTGGTGATCTCATTTGTTGCTATACTTCTCTGACCCTCAACAGCTGTGTGGACCGTACAAGGGCAGAAGAGTAAGGGAATTGTTCCAGTGCCTTGCACACATTTCCCTGGTCAGTATGAATAACCATCCTTGATTCGCTTCTGAAGAGAGACTTCTGGGTTACTGGGACCAACCCACTCAGCAAATCATAAATAAATAAATTAGTAAATAATGACATGTTAAGTATGCCCTTTATATTCCTCATTCCAAGAGAAAGCCCTTTAACATTTTCAGTTATTTTGTACACTGTTCATTTATTTATGTGGATATCTAATGCAGATTGAGTTATTTTCTATGCAGTTCAACTACCTATGTAATTTCTTTGTTGATTTTACTTGCTGCAATATGAAATGTTTAGTTAGTTATCGACAAAACTGTGATTTTTCTCAGCCAAGATCACTGCTTTTCTTTAGTAAGTTGTTTAGGGCAAAATGCTAAACCTTAAAGGTTTTGAGAATGTAAATATTTTATAACTTGTGTTGTGTATATTCCTTTTATATTACCATTCTTTCCAAGAGAAAGGTGTTTTTATGCTAGGATCTTAATTTTTTGAACAATGTTATATTCCTTGCACGTTTACTTAAGCAGATACTTGTGCATTAGATTACTTATTTTGTCTATGGGATCCTTTTTTTCTCGTTAAATACTGCAGAAGATTTTAGTGAAAATATTGAGTATCACAATATCATTGGTGGTGTATACTAGCAGTGATAATCTGGATGCTTGATCTGTGCTGGATTGCAAAGGTCTGTTTCAGAGTTGTGTTCTGTAATGTTGATATATAATGCTTTGCACTTTGGTCTTTGAGAATGAAAATGAAGCTATACCAGTGAAGAAGCCTGTAGAAGTAGAACAGTAGTCTCTTTCCTCTACCTTGTATGTTTGTTTTATTAGTATGTATAACTGACACAGACAATATAGTGCTGATATGTGTATACTAGGCTAATACACACTGGAGCCTTTATAAGCCTAGCTTAGCATCTTAATTGTATCCTGCAAGTTTGTGTCTTGGAGCTTATTTTAAGAGGTATCTGTAAGCTAGGGCAAGATTTTCAGGCTGCCTGTGTGCATTGGAGAGACAGATGCTAGATCTGGAATGTATTTCCGATTTCTCATTCACTTAGCTAGTTTTCTTTTGAGTAGGCTTTGGGAAGAACATTACTTCATATGGATGGGAAGGCTGTTCAAAGAAGGGGAATTCTCTGAGACACACAGCTGTCCCTGTGATGTGTCCTGCTTATATCACAGGCAAAAGTTAGATTCCTAGATCGAATAATTCTGATGCCATTAGTTTTGTGTATATGCAGATGGTCCATCAGAGTGGTATCCAAGGATGCCTTGTATGCTAGGCATAGAACGCCTTTCAACAGTCTGTATGAGACAGGATAGAGTGAGGGCTTTGAGGCAATCTGCGTAGGACATGCTGTTTACTGCCTGTATTCTTTTTGTGAGGGACCTCTCTGGATGTTGTGGATATTGCATGTGTCTGGTCAGGTATGTACAGACGGGAGCATTGTACTCCATGAGCAGCTTGATGAGAGTTGAATACAGTGCAACGACAACTTTCTTGTAGCTAGACGCCATGTTTTTGTTACGTAAGGAAGTCACTCTATGTTGCTCATCTTTTATCTTAACTTATCACATGGGTCTCAACATGCATAACCAAGTGCATAACCACTGGGTCTTCTCCTAGGGGTGTGCTGTCGATGAGGCCATTTCCTAGGGTGGCTAACTTACCAAATCGTACTATTATGCATTTCTTGGCATTGAGTTTTAAGACGTGGTTTTGGCATCTGTCATTTGCCTGTCTTAGTCCTTCCTGTAGGATGTTAGTTTCTTGTGACTGCTTCTAGTTTGCAATCATTTGCAAACTTGTTCAGCCAAAAGCCCTTGTCATTGGTTTTGACTTCCGAAAATTAGATGCAAAAAGGAGCGGACCCAGTACAGGGTGTGAGAGACTCTGACCTGCTTGTTTGTGGAGGTGGCCTCCCTTATCCTAACTTCCTGGGTCCTATATGAGATCCAGCTGGCTGTCCAGCACATGTCATAGGGGTTTATACTTATATCCTTGATTTTGTTTGCAATGCTTGTATTGTATCAAATGCCTTAACCAGGTCAAGGTAGGCAGTAAGCACAGTTTTGGCTCTCATCCATTGCCTTGGTGATCTTTTCAAAGAAGTCCACCAGGTTGACCAGGCATGATCTGCCCTTGGAGAAACCAGACTGGGTTGGATCCAGTGTTTGAAGGTTTTCTTTGTCCTTATTATCAGTTTCCATGGCTTTGCATATGGGATTAGTTAGTCTTTGGGGTATGTAGTACCTAAGTTTTGTTTTTTGGCCTCCCTTGTGCAGAGGGATGACCATTGCAGTTCTTCATTTATTTGGCATAAAGCCTATCTGGAGGCTATGGTTAAACTACAGTTCCAGTGGTCCTGATAGGTCATGTTTTAGGCTATTTAGGAGACATTCTGGGATATTATCAGGGCCCTTTAATCAGTGTTTTTGGCCTTAGAGAGCACATCTAGTCAATATTCAGAAACCTAGAAGGGACAGGTACAGACCATCTTTGGCAAAGCAATGTGGTCTGGTGACCATATCCTCCTATGCTGACAAATATTTTACCCCCTTGGAATGATACCAGGAATGAAACCAATTGTTGAAGTCAGCCATCTTTTGTTTGTATTGTGGCATTGTCCCAAGTGAAGGTAGAATGCTGCTCAATGCTAGGCACATGCCAGTCTGTGACACATGGTCAGGGAGCTCCATAATGTCTTTCTTCATATAGTCCAGGGAGTACGTCTTGGGTCGTTCCCACCCACCTGGACTATGATTGAGTGATACTGGTACTTGTGGTGCAATGACTTGAGTGAGTGGATCATCTGGTGGTATCAACAAGTGCAGAGTATAAAAGTTGTTAGACACTAACTACAGAAAGAAGAGAACATGAGATGGCAGTGCAGTATGTGTAACCAGAGATTGCAGACATGATGTGCGTTACCAAAAATGATGTGTGATAGTTTAGTGGAGAATTGATGTGTATGTATTGAGAGACTGCAACAGTATTTTCCTGATATTCATAATATTCCTAATAATAAATGTTCTCATGCTTTGGAGTGCTGTAAAAGCAAAATAGTTTACCTCTGCATACAGGATCAATTTGACCCCAAAGACTTTGCTAACGATGGAATGTTTCATGTTCTACAAGTGAAATCAAAGTAAAGGAGAGTGAATAGTAGCTTTTGTAGCAGAAATGAAAAATTATCATAAAACTGACAGTTTAATGGGCTAAGGGATGCCCCAGTGATTATTTGGTTCACGGAATTCTTCAGGAAAGAATTCAAAGGATATGGTTAACAGAGACAGATATGACATTTAAACAAACAATACAAATTGTCATTTCAGTGAAAACTGCAGCTAGAGAAGTTTTGGAATTAAAAGGAGGAGTTAGAAGCAATACTGTAAATAAAATCTCAGTGAAAAACAAAAATGTGTAAATTGTATTAGTGGAAATCTGAGGTATCTTAGAGGCGTGCAGCAAAAATTGGACAGACAAGCAAGTAATTTGACTCATGATAAAAGTAAGTAGCTTTGTAGTCAGAGTAGAGTTGGGTGTATGGTAAGCTGTTTTAGTAGTGTGTCAGAAGGAAAGCTAAACTCATACCCTGTCCTTTTCAAGATGTACACAGATTTAAACATTACTACCTGTAACAGCAGATAAAAAGGAAGTGTTAGACTTGTACATGGGATTGTGAGTGTTTAGGAAAGCTGAGACTTGACTGGAACATGGTAGTCACCCTTTGGCCATAGCTGGCTGTACAACAGACTGTTGAAGAAAAATTAGTGATGATAGTAAAAATGCTGCTATATTTAAAAGTGGCATTGGTAGTTTGACGCCCCACCACTGGACCAGTAATCAAGGAGCCTCGGTCCTCACCACTGGGGGATATACACTGGGAGGATGACAAGTACACACAGTATTTCTAGATGCAGCTGTCTGCATCAAGTGCAGTTTCCCTTAAGAGCACACAGAGACCACAGTCAGTTTAGGCCTTGTTTCTCCCGATCCCCAATAAGACTCCCCACTGGCACAACTATAGAGTTGAGATCTCAGCTGAGTGGCCAAACCAATACCACCTCTGTCCAGTTAGTGCTTTGTGTCCCTGCCCAAGTAGCTGAAACACACACTTTCAGGATTGATACACACACACACACACACACACACACCTGGGAAAGGCTGGCACATGTTTACTAGCTATGGCCCCTTTTGCCTAGACTATAAGGTAGTTATCACTACCACCAGCCAACTCCTTATAAGCTACTTTAAGGCCCTCAACAAAGGGTGTCCAATCTTACTGTGTAATAATACAAATGACAGTTTGACCAAGAGCAAGGCTATTAGGAGTGGCCCACACAGTGTTAACAAATAAATATACAAATACTCAAAACTTAAATATCTCTAGACAGATCACCAAAATGAAAGGTTCAAATATATTTGATAATAAAAGAACAAGAAATACTCTGTATATATTCGCAGTGACATCAAAGTTCAAAATCAGATGAAATATTTAAAACAACATTGCAGGACAGTCTCAAATAAGTAAAGAAAAATGTCTACACTAAGCTTTGCTATATTCCTGACTATATCCAAGAGAATTCTACTATTCCCTAGTAGGTAACTTCATCAGAGCAGGACATATGTGTTTGAATGGTTCTGATCAGGTCCAAGACAGAATACAGAATGCTATGTCTCACTCAGAGACCTCAAATTAATATCTGAAATATTACTGCTGGGATAGCTTGCAGAATGAGATAATTTCTTGTCATCTGACTCTATCCCATGTGACCCCCCCCAACACTGCGGGAAGCTAGCAATATTTAGCATCTACCTGTGAAATTACATAAACATCAGATCTTTGGCAGATGCTGGAAGTCATAAAACAATTGCATTCCTTCATGCTTTCAAGACTAGTAATTATTAAACACTAAAGAAAATACAGAAAACTTCCTAGTTTTAGACATGGTGTCTCCTTGCTGCATTGAAAACTGAAATATATCATCTTTTATTGTGCAGCCTATAAAGTAATTTAATTTCAGCTATTTTTCTGATGTTTTGCTGGACTGAAGTTAACCTCCTGCGTTCCAGTTTCTACTGTTAAAATATATACATTTAAACTGTTGCAGTAGTGCTTGTACATTTCTGTTCTCTTCAAGTAGGGCATAATATAGATTCATTGATATATACATGACATACAGTTCTAATACATTTGTAACACAAGCATCTTATATGAATCATGTTGATACTCACAAATGACAGAATTATTTACAAAATTCCAGATAGCTGGGCTGGCAATATCTCCTTTGTCACAAGTACCTTGCAGCCCATTAAGGGTAAAATTGTGCTTAAACAAAATGCATCTCAATGTTTTAAGGCATATCCTATACTTTGTGCTTGCATATGAGCTAGAAGCAGATGGAATACTTTCAGTTGTAGAATGGAATCCATGAGTGACCCCCCCACCCCCAATCATCTCTGTAGTGAAGACAAATGGAAACATCAGCCTGGGGTCCTTAAATTCACAGTTAACAATGTAGTGCAAGCTGAACAATATTCTTTACCAAGAAGTGAAGACATTTGTCAGTCTTTCAAGCAAGCAATATTTCTTAAAGGTGAACTTAGCTGTTGACTACCTCCAGATGGAATGGAAGATTTGTTTATATCAATCCGTACCATCAAGGATCTCTACTATTACAACATATTGGTGTCAGAGGGTAGCATCTGCCATATATATCTGGTCATGGGCAATTTTGTTAACTGTTATCACTGGAGTTACAAGTTGAGCATTTGGAAAAGCTCAAGAGGCCTAAAAAGGCTAGAAGGGGTATGAGCTTAAGAGCTAGGCAAGACAAGTGTGAGTTCTTAAAGCTCAGGGTTATGTACTGTGGGTACATTATAGATGCCTTAGGACTGCATAAGTGCCAAAACAAGAATCATGCTGCTCTGTTACCAACCACAAGTTATTTTGCTACTCAAATTCTTTTTTGTGGTCTTCAAACTATTATGGCAGATTTTGCCAGATTTTACAATCACATTGCATCCTCTAAATGAGTTGTTATAATCTAGTAGGTTATGAAAGTGGGCTAAAGACTGTGAACATTCATTCCTTGAAGTCCTGAGGTTGCACACTTCTGTTGCTGTCCTATTGTGATAAATTGCATCTCTTCCTAGATAACTGGCCTGTGACACCTCCTATATGGTATCGAAGCAGTTATGTTGCATGTGGTAACATGGTAGTGAGTGCCTACAGTATTGGCTTCATGTTCATTATCTGTAGTTGAGAAAATTGTCCAAGTTGATAGAGAAGCAATAGGTTTTGCATGGAATGTCAATAGATTTAACCAGTAGCCACCTGGCTCTGAATTTGCACTTCTTATAAGCCACCAACAACTGATCAGGGTTGATTTAGTTCACAAAACAAAATTCCTACTACAGTTGCTGCCTGAATGCAGTGATGTGAGTAAAACCAAGTTTAAGATATTGTATGTCATGCAAATGCTTTCAGAAAGTAAGTGATAAACATGAAGAGGAGGAAACACTGGATATATTCTCCTTTAGTCAAACTGAGATCCTACCAGTTACGCTACTTAACTGTATATTAGCATGTATGTCTGAGCAGTCACTACTAGAAAGTATACAAAATGAGATGAAAAATGCTTGCTGTGTAACATGGAGGTTAAGGATGATCATACCCCACTGCATTATATCTCAAAGTGTTGGACTGTCTTCATCAAAGTCACCTTGGCATAGTAAAAATGAAGGCATGGGCTAGACGTTACTTGTGATGGCCAAGGATTGGTCAAGAAACAGTTGGACTTCCAAGGTGGCTGCACACTGATGAACAAGTTGATTAGAGCTCTCTATGCGAAAATGGCGAGCGCAGGCCATTTTATTTGGATACATTCAGTTACTGGTTAGTCAGTACACTGCCTGGATGATAGCAAAGAAAACAATTGGAGCAAATAAGAGAAAATCACTTAGAAAAGGGAAATAAAAACTCTGTGGGGAAAGAACCTTACAGCTGTTCAGCAAAAACAGATCAAATTTCATCCTTGGTGCAGGAGATGGCTTCTAGTAATTTATAGGGAAAATGAATCAAATGCATTCAGAGGTGTTTGGGATAAACAAGATACAGAAGAAATATATACAGTCAAATGACAAAATGCTAGAAAGAATAGAACAGAGTTTAAGCAGCTGTTTGGATGAGCTGATAAAACTGCAGAAATTGGAGGTTAAAATGATGGAAAGACTGACTCAATATGTGATTTCTCATGAAAAACTGTTTGAAAAAAAATAGTAGAGCTAGAAGACAGAGCATGCAGTAAAAGTCTGAGATTTTCAACTGTACCACAGAAACTGGAATCTACAGATTGCAGGAAATGTATTAAAATACAAATAAGCAACTCGACTGGTATTCCATGGCATGATTTGTTAAATGAAAGAGAACATAGTGTGCATACTTTAAATTTGGCCATGAGAAAGAAGCCAGTACCTGTAGCATTGAAGATGCTGTCATATAAACAGAGGGAGAGAGAGAGAAAAAAAATGCTTCTAACCAAATTGTGGCAGAAAGGTAAAGTATTATCAATTGGTGACACCAACATGTTTGTGGAAAATTAATATTCACTGTACACAAGCCAGAAGAGAAGCAACTTTATTCCTGCAGATAGAGGCAAGGGGATCAACGAGAGAGCCTCTATTAAGCCAATGTCAAAATACAGGAGACTCTCAGGCAGCTGGTGAATGTGCATTATAGCCATCACAGTTATACTTACACATTTTATCATATATTGTATATTATTTCTTTATATGTTTTTTGCCAGCAAGGTATTTACAGTGATGACTTTGTATCTGAAAGTATTTATTTTTATTTGTATGTCCCTTTAATTAAGGTATCCTGCATGTTTGATGAGCTCTGATTGGTTATTGTATGGTATGTAAAAGTCTTGTTAACTGTCTCTTGTTTTTATGGTCTGAAGAAGCTTATATGCAAAAGTGCTTACTAGTATTAAAATATTTTTATTTTATGGTTAACATATTATTAGTGGGCTGCATGGTTCGTTCACTGCTTTTATCATTGTTTTTGTTTTGTGTGTGTGTGTGTGTGTGTGTGTGTGTGTATATATATATATATATATATATATATATATATATATATTTTTTTTTTTTGAACATTTCTGAATGCAGATTAGATTTTAGAGGAAATGGAAGTGTTTACCCAGCAAGGAGTGAGTCAACAAATTGAAGGGGATAATGCTTCTCATTTTGTTGACAGGAAAACAGACCACAGATAGAGCTTGCCAGTAAAACATTTTCCAGTGTTCCAAAGGAAAATGATGGAGCAACATAAAGTACAGGAACTGATTAGGAGGACAAGGAGTACCTTGGCCAGAGTTAGGTGGTTAAGATGATGATGAAGACCAGTAAAAAACTAAAGATAAGAAATAAGCAGATGAACTGTAATTTCATTTCATTAAGATCCACTTTGGAGATTAGAACTGTGCTCCTCCAAGATGTTGAAAGAAAAAAAGACTGTGAGTTTGTTCCTGTATTAAACTGGTGGGAGAACTCTTTGGTCATTTCAGTTTTTTTCTTTGATGTTCGTAAGGATAATGTAGGAACTGAAGATGTAAGTGGAAAAGTATTTTTTCTTAGTAATGTGCATAATGTATTGGGGTCAGGTGTATATTAGGTGCATGTAAAGTATTTCTGCACAGTATGCGGTGGTGGGTGCCGGTATAGCGTTCGGGACCGAGTTCCCTGTAGCAACCTACCTAACTGAAAAAAAAAGACACAACAACAACAACATGCAGAGATACTTTAAATGTGAAGACAGGAGGTCTTATCGAATATTGCTATTAATGCCAGTGATAAAATAGGAAATAACTTTTTTCAACCATATTGTGTACTGTAAGAAGGGTAAAGGTTGGATGTAAGCTGCATAATGTTGTGATCTTTTGCTGTAAGGGGGAAGATGTGGAAGTGAACTAATGTTTGTGTGTAATAAATTATGGAGGTTCCTCGTGTTATGCATTCAGGTGGAAGAGTACACTAAAGTCATATAACATTATTTTTACCATATTTGAGATGAACTGTGACATGCAGAGCTCTGCAGATGCAGACAAGCTGTCTGCAGGCATGGACAATTAACCAGTAAGTGACTGAATGGTGAACTTTGTGGCATCTGTATGGGAAACACTACTTAAAAGAGAAGTAGCAGGGAGTTCAGTGACAATAAAGTTTGATGCATTGAAGGGAATAGAAACAGATGCATTCCTAGTAGCATCAATGACTTCTGTAAAATCACAATATAAAGTCTATCCATTTAATGGTAGTTAAGCAGCCTTTCTCAAGGCTAAAAGTCAGTTAACTAAATTAATGCAATTTTTTTCTCATCTGGGAGGAAGGTTGAAAATGAGAAAGGAATGAATAGTCTGGGTGCAGTTGGGGAGTGCAGGATCTGGCATGATTAACCTTGACTTTGGAGTGATTAAAGCCTGTGGGTGTAGCTTTATACTTGGGGCATCTGGCTATATATGAAGGGGTAACCTCCCTTTTTAGAAGGGGTGTATATAGTGTGTGTATGCGTGAACATGCTGGCTGTGAGTTAAAAATGAAAATATACTTATCTTTTGAGTGTTTTTTTTTGAAGTGAAAAATTTGGGAAGATGTGATGTGGGTTCAAATGGAAATGAGAGTCCATAATTGCATGTTACGATCAGCCTGTCAGGTAGTGTGTATTTGTGGGCTGCAGTTTGGAAATGTGTATTCAAGAATTATTATTATTAGAATTATTATTTAGAATATGTTAAAATAAGAGAATCTTGTTGCCAGAATGACTACCTTGTCAATCATATCACAGAATCTGAATGGTGTTGTAGGTTTGGTCAAGAAGCAAGGAATGCTGAATTGTGTTGAAAGATAGGGGGTGTGAGGGTAGAAATGTTGCAGGATGCACATTTGCATGGCAGTGGTCATGTAATTTTAGCAGAGAATGGGTTTCAGAGTGGTTTGGAAGAATATTCAGGATAGGGAACAGGGGTAGTGGTGCTTGTGTGTGTGGAGGTTTTTTTTTTGTGGTGGTGGTGGACAGCAATAGTGGGATTTTTGGTTGGCAGTGAAGAAAGGAGGATTACATTGGTATGTGTTTGTGGTCCTATTTGAACTTCTGTTAAGGAGATTGGAAGAATTATGGGAGAGTTATTATTATGGGTTATTTAGTGTCCAGTATGAAATAGTGTTCAGGAAAGGAACTGGAACTTGGTGTGCAGTAGTGAGGATGTGTCCAGGAGACCTGGAAGAGAAGGTATAACAGAGAAAGTTGGATTTCTGAAAAAAATAGTTGAGAAACTTTGGAATAGAATATGTGAGGTTACTAGCAGGAAGCCAGACCAAATTTGCATGCTGTTCCTGTGGGTACAATGACTGAGTTGGAGTGGATGGAAATTATATTTCACATTAGAGTGGATATTTGAGAGTTTCCATATACATTGAGGGTCTGTATAGAGCAAAGGAATTAGGAAGCCAAGAAGGGGCACAAATGAAAATATTTATGGAAATTAGCAGTATGCCAAGGTAGGAGGAAGATAGAGTCTAGAATTGATAGCTGGAGCCAGCACCATGAGATATAGTCCTGATTACAGCCCAGTTGACCCTGTTTCAGTTAGAGGTTTGAATGTTTGGGATTCTGGCAGGGAGGGATGAGCATGTCTAGCCAAGGGAAAGTGATGATAATCTTCATGCTCCTTGAGGGGAGGCATGCATAAAGAGGGGTAGCCATCTGACAGTTCTAGGATGAACATAGGAGAGAGGGGAGAGACTAGAGGGTAAATTATAATGTATAGAGCAGTTTCAGTTTTGAAACATGGTTGTGAAGTATTTGTCTCTACGCACTAGGAGAGTGGCGAAGGTATTGCTGAAACTGATGAATGTAGATCAGTGCAGATTTGTGGTGGGAAGGCAAAGATTTGGCAGCATTAACAGAGTGATAATGATCCTGAAGGAAGCAGAGTGCATGAAGCCCTCACTATTGGTAGTGGGTTTTGATGCAATGAAGTGGGATGGAATTTTGTGAGTGATGGAATGTTTGGTTTGGTTGGGAGGATATTTTCAAGTGTTGGAGGTGAAAAGGTTCCTCTCTAGAGGGCTGTGCTTGAGCAGATTGACTAGTTTATTATGTCTTCTCTTCCCTTTGTTTGCTTTGTGCTTGGAACTGTTGGTGAGTGGAAATAGGGGACTCCTGAATTCAAGGATATGGCTGGTGTGATACTTGAGCAAGGTTGCCCTTATTTGCAGATGGTATTTTTTGTGCCCGATAGGTCCAAAATGTGGATACTTCAGTGTTCTGGGACTTCTTGAGATAATTTCAGTTTTTTTCAGGATATAAAATAAATGAGAATAGTGCAAAGGCTATAGTGGTGACCTGTGCTCCCACACATGAATTGGTTCAGGAATGGCCATATTTGTAGGGACATTGTACGACAAAGTATTTGGCTGTCTGGATTGGAAAGGATTCTGTTGTGGCAGCTGGAGATATTTGAGATATCTATCTGGGCAGGGGTCGCTATGGAAATTGAGAATTTAGAGGCTCGTGGTTGTTGATGGTGGGGTACAGGTAGTGAACATTTTTATAGTTCTTTTGGTATTATATACAGGTGAGGCATGTGATCTCCTCAGCCAGAGGAGATGCTGGGGACTGTAACTAGCAGAGGATTGGTGCAGTTTCATAAGAAAGGAAAGCAAGAGTTGAGTGGTGTGGATCTTTTCTCCCTATGGACCAATGTGTCTTTGGAATACCGGATTTGGGAGATGATTTGGAATTACACAGTTTATGCTCATATGTGTAACACAGGCAGAAGACTATGGATCAAGGGGGAGGGTAGTGATATTGAAATAAGTTAAGATGAGAGTGAGATTTTAGAAGATACAGGCTTTTGGGGAGAACTGTAGTGACCCTACAGAATATATTTCTGGGGTAGCAGGAGATATTTTAAGAGCTGGGCAAAAATGGGAGTGGAGAGAGTGGATTTTCCTGGTGGGGATGACTGCAGGTGTAGTTATAGAGAATGGTCAAAAAGGGTCTTCAATTTATTGGAGAGGAGTTAACAGAAGAACCAGGGTATTGGAACAAATGACTAGGAAGATGAGGGTCATGGAGTTTGATGAGGCCAAACAGAAGTTTGGGCTACATGTTGGAGACCGCCTTCCCTGCCAATAATTGATGGCAGAGTATAGGTGGGGAGAAGTGGATGTTGAATGAAGGACCATCTCTGGTTGAGTTTGTGGTTGAGTCTAGAACTGAGGCTGCATTTGAAAGGGGGATTAGTGTGGCATTTGAAATGGCGCATGGTAACTAAAGGGGAAACCTGGAGGAGTTTGGTGAAGGGTGGGAAATGAGAATGGCGGAGCAATGCGCAGAGCAGCAGTGGGGGGATGTTTGTGGGGCTCCTAGTATGCAGCAGGATCTAGAAGGGTTTTGAATTTTTGCATAGAGGTAGTTGCATGATTGCGTTTTACTCCAGGCCAAATGAAGTGAAATTTTCTTCATCTGGTTGGCAAGCAATGGAGGTATGATGGGAAGGCGAGGTAGTTGGGAATTTATTTTTTGTGGGAGTACAAGTAGGTAAATGTTGAAAACTTACTTTATCGGAATTGCTGGATGGAAGCAAATTATTGTAACCAGGGAGATAATCCTTTTGAGCTGTATTATAGAAACAGAATTGCCTAGGTTGTCAGAGGAGCAATTGCTGGAGTGTGTGGAGGTCAGTGTCTAAACTAACCATAATGGAATTATTAAAATTTGTAAAGGATATGGGAGAGTTTGGAGGTGTGATCTTTTGGGGTGGGGTGGAACAACAGAACAAGCTACATGAGTAGAAATGGAACATGTGGGAACTATACATGCAGAGTAATGTTCAGGAGGAGGAAGAGGAGTACAATTTTGGGTAGATCAAGACTTGAGTAATCTGAGAAGTTGGACTGAATGATTGTTGGAAGGAAAATCATATATGTACTGTGCATGGAAAGGAAAAAAATATTTGTAATTTTTTTTTCTCTTTTGTAACTGTATTTGTAGCCATGACATTGTCTAAAGTGCTGTCTGCCAGATGCTGCAGAATGAGCCAGAACTTGAAACAATGCATCTATGGGAGTGATCTACAGTACTGTGGCATGGGTCCATGATGATTTTACTGTGCTGTTTATGGAAAAAACATTTCTGGTGGTAGCTGACATGTCATTTGTCAGGGGTAATCACTGTGAAGTCTACTACTTCTAGTTATAATGCTGATGTACCAAGACACCTTTTTGCCAGAACTAGAGTGCCACAGTAACTAGCAAATTATAATGGCCCTCATTTTAGAGCAGCAGATTGCCTGTCCCTATGACAGCAACTAATGGGCTTGCTGAGAGGTTTGTGGAAGATGTTACCAACTCCAAGCCACAGTGGATAATCGGTTTACCCTTCAACAAAAGCAATCCAAGTTCTTGAAAGCATACCAGATTGTTTTTCATGCTACCTCAAATCAGATTTAAGCCATATTGTTTATGGGGCATCCACATCATTCAAGGTTGGACTTGTTTCTAAACCTTTAGCAGATTGCCTAAGACTGACAAATTGAACAAGACTGAAAGACAATACAAAAGGCTACCATTGTCAAGGAGCAGTTGGACCAATGTTTTTCAAACTTGAAGTGACCCCTGGTGTCATTTTGTATGCTGTGTTGCTCAGTTGAAAAGATCTGGACTGAGTAAAGCTGAAGAACAGCCCTGATTGCCTATTGTTCCTGATCCTTAGCCAGAACTGCCAGTGTTACTGTTAGAAACGGATGTGCAGAGTTTGAGTGCATCATCCCTACTGCTTCCATTGAGTCTACTACTATGGTCGTAAAGCTGGTAAAGGTGAGGAAAGCCATTATCTGTCATGTATTTGTAGACCTCCACAGCAACAAATTAAGGTTTATTTTTTTATTTGTCTGCATCTAATGGTGACTATTAATACAAAATAAAGTAGGTACTTATGCTTTACGGGCAAGAATTTTTTATACTAGCAATGGGAATGTTCAGACTCGATCTGTGATTGATTGCAAACATCTACCTCAGATCGATGTGCTCTAATAATGATGTATAATGCCTTACACTTTGCTCTCTGAGAGTGAAAGTTAAGCTATGCCAGTTAAAGAACATCAAGAAGCAGCACAATAGTATCTTGCCTGTTCTTTGCATTTTTAGGGCTATAACTGATATAAACATTACAAGTGCCTTACAATTTGTAGCAAAATCTGTGTCGTAATCATGTTATGCTAATGCACATTTCATTATGCCAGAAAGTTACATATAGAATTTATAATACTCGGGATTCTACTCAAATACTATGACTTCATTTTATACTGACTCTCTCTAAAGAATAATATACAGCTGTGGGCAAGTATACATAACATAGCAGCTCTTAAAGGAGAGCTCTCTGGCAGTAAAACTGACCCCTGTAATCCCCCCTTCATACACTGGGGAAAACTTATAGCTTCCCATATTTATTTACAGGATAAATTAAGGTTGACACTATGTCTCACCATGGTATTGGTTGAAAAAGTAATTTAAAACATTTCTGCTATGGTGATTGTTGTAATTCACTTTTATTGTTGCAAAAGTGTCAACATTATGTGAAAATTCAGTTAATTTATCTTTGTCAGGCAGAACTTTTTTTATCATTTTTGTAATATATACCAGACAGAACAGTGTTCTATTACATATGCATCAGTTGGAACATCCACAAAGGTTCTCTACCAGGAGAATCTAGAGTATTACAACCTTGTCCTTTATGGATTGCATTAAAGCCTTCTCTCTATACTCTGTCTTCTACAAGTTACTGAGAGACAATTTATGCCTGGCATACAGGGCATCCTCAGATCCAGCTCGGATACATCTTTTGTGCATCCACAAAATGAACAGTATCAGAACAACTAGGTCCAAGGATTTACATTTTGCTTGTGACACAAGACATTTGTTGAAACAAATCTGTATTTCAGAAGATCCCCATGCTCTGGAACAGGCTCCCAATCCATGTGAAGCAGACTCTGTTCCTCTCTATATTCAAGTATAACCTTGACCAGTTGATAGGAAATCATAAATTCACCCCAGGTCGGGCCCTCATGTTGATAGAGGCAGACAGTAATGCCCAAACTAATATACCCTCTGCCATATAACCTCTAGAAAATTCCTGCCATACCCCCTCCTAATAAACACCCATGATACATAGGGACCCAACTGGGTTGGATTGCATGGGCTAGGCTTATTTATTTTAGCTTTGTTTACCAGGAGTGTCCAACTGGGCCAGAGGCCCATTTTCAGTGGTGGCCTGGCGGGAAAAGCTCCACACACAAAACATGTAAAAGATTACAAAATGTCAGTAAGTGCATTTACAAATAAGATAAATCAATAATATGAAAAATTCCAATAATTGCATATTGGAGAGGTACAATATACCATGTACATGATTAGATATGCTATTTATAAAGTTATGACATAAACAGAAGTATAGGTAGAATTTAGGGAGTTAGGTCTGTTTGGCAGGTTGCTAGTAGTCTGTGGAGAAATAAGACTGTAATAATAACAGCAAGAATGATTAGCTCTTGAGATCTAGGTGGGGAAGAAAACTTGGAAGGAATGAGTATAGTAAGAAGGCAGGCAAGAAATTCTGGATGGATTTAGTGACAGGAGTTCAGAGCAGTGCTAGGAGGGTATGGAGAGGGGGGGGGTATAGGGTTAACTAAGGGAAGTACATGAGCAAAGCTTTGTTTGAGCTGGTCTTAGAAGAGTAGTTTAAATTTGTGTGTATTGGTGGTGTTCAGAATTTGTTGAGGGATGATGTTACAGATTTTGGATATTATGTGTGAATGTAGAGATTCTCCAGAGGTATTACTGGCTGTTGAGACTTTTTGTAGCAATTTCTCGGAGGATCTTAAAGTTTGGGTGTTGCTGTATGGTTGTACTATGTTTAGGAGTGCTGGACAGTTATTAGGTTGAAATATAATGTAGTGAGCAATAGCTAGTTGGTTTATGTTGAGTAGGTTAGGTAGTTCAATCCAGTTAAGTTCCTGTAAAGTTGTGCAGTGGTGAGATCTATTGGGAAGGTTAAGGGCAAATCTGTCTATTTTATTGTAGCAGACCTCCAGTTTGGTTAAGTTTGATTTTCTAAGGTTAGTAAGGATGGGTGAGGCATACAGTAGGGTTGCTAGGAGATGTGACCTGGCTATGGCATGTCTGGTAGAATTGGTGAGAAATGGTTTATCTCTGTAGAGTGACCCTAGTTTGATGTGGACTTTTTTAATGGTTAAAGCTAAATGTTTATCAAATTTAATTGAGTTATCAGTTGTTATGCCAACCAGTTTTGTGTGTTCAATGGGTTCTATTCTGGATTTGTCAGAAGAGTAGATGGTGAAGGAGGGCTGGTTACCTTGTAGTATACTTTTGTAAAGACTGTTAGTTTTGTTTTGTTTGGGTTAAGTATTAGTTGGTGGTCTGAGAGATATTTTTCAGTTTCTAGAAAGGATCTTTGTGTCTCAAAAGGAGTATGGAGGGTTGGGGCTGAACAGATAAGAGAGGTATCATCTGCATATTTGATGATGGTAGCTTTGTTAGCAGCAGTACATAGTTTATTTGTAAATATAGAATAGTTGTGTTCTGAGGACTGAACCTTTAGGGACACTTACAAAGAGAGGTAGTAGGGGAGAGAGTGAGTTTAGCCACTTGACTGCTTGCTGGCGATCAGTTAAGTAACTTGTGGAACCAGGGTAATGCTGCTCAATGCCAGACGTCTAAACCTCAAGATGCACGCCCTCGAAGCCCTTCTCAGTATGGAGAACATCGATGTCTGTGCAGTGACTGAAACCTGGTTCAAGGCTCCTGAGAACACCCCAGCACTATCAGGTTTTACCTCATATCATGCTTTCCGGCCCCAAAACTTTGACCGAACCACAAAAGGAGGGGGAGTATCCATATTCATCAAAGATACCCACACCTCCAGGCTAGTCGCAACGCACGAAGCATCGGAGACCATCCAGGTGCAACTAACCATAGGCAAAACTGCCTTACAGTTTGTAGCATGCTACAGACCACCCTCTCAAACTCAGGAACCCCACACAGCCTTCCTGAAGACACTAGAGAGTATGAATGTCTCTCCAAATACCATCATATTGGGAGACTTCAACTACCCAAACATAGACTGGGAACATTACTCAAGCCCCAACACCCTAGCCCAAAGGTTCCTAGAATTCATAAAGTCAAATGCAATGGAACAACTGGTCACCATTCCCACAAGAGGAGACAATATACTAGACCTGATCATCACAAACATGGGGACAAAATGCTCCACACCGAAGTATATCCCTCTTTGGTAAGATCAGACCATAAATTAATCTCACTGGAAATCCACATCCCCCACCCCTGCACAAAGACCACAGTGAAGAACTTCTCAAAAGCCAACTTCACACTTCTTAAGACTGAAATGGTATCCTTCAAGGCCCCTGGGCCAGTGGAAACCACAACCCACACTGCTGAATCCTTTGCAAATGCCTTCTACGGGCACCTTCAAGAATGCATGGATCATGCAATCCCAAATAAAACCAAGACCCATTCCCTAAAGGCAGGCGCCCGGTCTGGTGGACCCCAGCCATAAACAAACTCTACAACAGGAGGAGGAAGCTACTACATGACAGAGCAAAATCCCTAAAAGGGAAGGCATCTCTGATCAGTGCTAGCAAAAAACTACGATCACTCATAAAATCATCCAAGGCCAACTTTGAGAGAAAAATCGCAAAAGACACAAAAGACAATCACAAGGCCTTCTTTAGCTATGTTAGAAACCTGGGTGGAAACTCCCAGATATGCTCAGAGTTAGTCCAAAATGATACAAAATACACTGAACCCACTGACATTGCCAACATTCTGGCAGACAGGTTCAGTGCAAATTTCTCCTCCCCCCCCCAAAAGGAGAAATAACTATCCCAGCAGAGTGTAGCCTCCCTAATATCTCAGATGCCCAGGTGAGAGCCGCCCTCTCTAAAGCTAAAAACACAGCATCAATGGGACCGGACGGTGTCCCGGGCTGTGTGCTACATGAACTCCAAGAGGAACTAAACCCACACATAAGGCTGCTGTTTAATCTTAGCCTTACTACAGGATACATACCCAAAGAGTGGCGTACGGCTACAGTGGTACCACTTCACAAAGGCGGTGCTTCTACAGACCCTGGAAATTACCACCCCATAAGCTTGATGAGCCTGGTCTGCAAAGCTATGGAGAGGATCATTATGGAACTCATAAACAAAGACATTGGGGACCTACAGACATTGGATCCTACCCAATTTGGCTTTGTCAAAGGCAGATCCTGCCTTTTGAACTTGATCGACTTTTTTGAAACAGTCACTAAGGCCATTGATGAGGGTAAGGCAGTTCACACAGCCTACCTTGACCTTGCAAAAGCCTTTGACACAATACCCCACTCGGGCATCATAGACAAACTCACCAGCTTAAATGTAAATCCATATGTCACAAGATGGGTTGCAAACTGGCTCAAGGACAGAACCCACAGGGTCAGAGTTGCTGGAGCTATGTCAGACTCTAAGCCAGTCACAAGCGGTGTCCCACAGGGCTCAGTCCTGGGACCCCTCTTGTTCGGCATTTATTTTCTGAGGTACAGGCAAACATAGGTGAATTGTGGCTGACAACGTTCGCAGTTGACTGCAAACTGGGCGCCATAATTGATACTCCAGCGGACACAAACATCCTTCAGAGAGGCCTCATAGAAATGAATAATTGGTGCCAGAGCCATGGCCTTAAGCTGAATGCCATAAAATGTATAGTCATACCCTTTGGGAAAAACAAGGTACCCACAAATTACCACATAGGTGGTAATCCATTAAGTATGGAAGAGGTAATCAGGGACCTTGGGACCCAAGTTGACAGTAACCTCTCATTTGACACTCACATTGCCAAAGTGGTTAGGAAGACCTTCTATATTGCCCACCTTATCATGAAGGGTTTCACATCTAGATCAAGAGAGGTCATTGTGCCCCTGTACTCTTCTCTTATCAGGCCAATGATTGAGTACAATGCCCCATTTGGGATGTATCTTACCCATCACCTGCAGCAGTTGGAAAGACCCCAAAAGTTCCTCACCAAGAGGATAACGGGTCTTAAACATATGTCATATGCTGCCCGACTGAAAAAACTCCAGCTCTATTCAGTCGCATACCGCCTACTCAGAGGTGATCTGTGCCTGACGTACAAGACCATGTCCAATCCGAATTAATGGACATGCTCCACCTCAGTAAATCCAAATCCACCAGAGCCACGAGAGCAAGAGACTTAAACCTCAACACAGAAATAAATAGGACATGCTGGAGGGACAGATTCATAACCCAGAGGCTCCCTACACTCTGGAACAGAATCCCAATCCATGTTAGGCAGAGCCCCTCACTGACTCTATTCAAGAGAAATCTTGACGAGTGGATGGGAGATCGTAGGTTTACCCCGGGGGTCATCTCTGTGTCACTACTAGACAGAGGCACAGTAAACTAAACCCTAAAAGGGCGTAGTATTCTCATCCTAAAGGGTGGTGAAAGCCACACACACTCTGGCTAGGCTTATAAATGCCCTAGGGCAGATAGCCTAGTACAAACCTATGAACCTATTTAGGAGTGCTAATTCAGTTAGTAGTTTTTAGTGGGATACCATGTTGAAAGCTTTTGACATGTCAAGAAAAATGGATGAGACTAATTGACCATCATTTCTAAGTTGGTTGATAGTATCGGTAAAGCTAACTAGTGCTGTTGTGGTTCTGTGCTGAGGTCGAAAGCCATGTTGGGAGTTAGAGAGGAGGTTGTTGACCAGTAAGCAATCTAGGATTTGTTTGTGTATGCATTTCTAAAGGATTCTGGCTAATTTAGGGAGAATGGCAATCAGTCTATAGTTAGATAAGTCTTTTGAGGGCCCTCTTTGTGCAGGGGATGATATGTGAGATTTTCCAGAGTTTGGGAACATAATGTTCAGAAATGGACTAATTGATTTGACTGTATATGTGGTAGGCAATATTATCTGCTGCTAACTTGAGGAATTCATTGGGGAGTAAGTCAGCAGCAAGGGATCTAGGATTTAGTTTGTTTTAGAAGTTGTTTGATGGTATTAGTTTGCATAGTTTTGAAAGTAAGTCAGTTAAGACTTGTTTGGGATTCTCTGGGAATTTAGTGGCATATTGTTATCATTTTTTACCAGAGATAGTATAGAGTTAATGAAGTGCGTATTAAATTGTGATGCTATACTATCAGAGGAACCTGAAGTGGTAGGAGATGGAGTAGAACTTTGTCCTGGATTAAGAAATTGTTTTATGGTGCTCCAGAATTTCTGGGGGTTGTTTTGGTGCTTTTGTTGTAATGTAGTGTAGTAAGCTTTTTTGCCATTTTTTATTTGCTTTTTGGTTTGGTTTCTTAATTTGCAGTAGGTGAGCAGGGATGTTTTGACTTGTTGCTTGGTATTGGGACCAGGCACTGTCTCTTTATTTGAGAAGTTGCCTGGTCTCCTTTGAGAGCCATGGGGGTTATTTTGATTTAATATGTATCTTCCTAAGTGGCGCTAGGGTATACAATATATCAATAAATGTCTGAAGTATTGTATTGCTGAGACTAAGGGCAGATGTTTTAGAGGGGACCAGTTGCATTTTTTGGAAGGGATTGGAAGAGTTTGGGAGAGAAGTTTCATTTGTTTCTGATATGCTTGTATATGGTGTTTTTTGGGTACTGGTCCAGTGCTGTAGGTGAGCAGGTGGTCGCTCAGACTGTGTCTGGAAGGCAGCCAGTGTGCTGACAGATTGGGCTTGTTTGTTAAGGTCCAGTCAAGGATGGCTTTTCTACAACTATTTTTGTCTACTCTGGTTGGGGAGAGCATAATGTGGGAGAAACCATACAAATTGATAAAGTTGGATGGGTTGTTGATGAGCAGGTGTACTAGTCTAGAATGAAATCCCCCATGAAATGGTTTCTTGATTGAAGTTGAAACTATCCAGCAAATAAAGTTTTCAATTTTACAGAATGATTACATAAAAAGCTCTAGTGGTTGTTAGCCTTAACTATGAACTTCTTTATGGCTGTTTTATTGGTATTAGGGTTAAACTTTTGTTGGTATAGAGTGACTAGCATATTAATTTATGTTTTTTAATGTTGCCCTTCTAAAGATTACTGTTGAATATGCTTACCTTATGATTTCTACACTGAACATTTTACTAATTTAGTTACAGGTTAAATTATTTTTTGTTGCAATAGTATTATTATACGGTATGTTATTATGTAATCATTCTATATTTATGGATATTTGCACCCTTTTTTGTAATGAGTAGACATCTTTATAAAGTTGCCTTAGAACCATACTCTTCTTATTTCCCGACATCGTACTTTCACCATGTTTCTCTTTGCAAGATATGTTAATTTAGTTAAAAGAATACAAATGTGCAATGCAGTGAAGAAAAAATAAATGTAATAAAGCCATGCTTCCAAGAGATTCATTACACCTTTTCACTTGCCCCACCTAGTATTTTGGACATTGCTGTCTCCCCCCCACCCCCCTCTCTCTCTCTATATATATATATATATATATATATATATATATGCATATGTATGTGCATGTGTGTATATGTACATGAACATGCATGTGTGCATATATAGTTGCATTTAAAATGCATTTTTTATATGTTTTTCATATTGCTACTAGTGTTATAGTAGCATGTTTTTTTCATGATGGCTTCAGATTTGGGGAAATAGAAGAGTTGTTTTTAAAAGAATAGCTGTAGTGTGAGGGGCACTGCAGCAATGCTGAGCTGCAAAATAACTGAAGAAAACTTCGCATAGAAATGTTATGGAAAGCAGATATGGAAGCTAGCCTGGACTGCAGCAGGTGAAATTCATGTCTGGACATTTGAATAGTTATGTTAAGTGAGTGGCATCATCTTTACATGGGATTCTAAGTGACTCCACTCTGCTATTTTTAGCAATGAAGTGCTTGATGTGCAAAAACTGGTCCACAGAATCAAAGGAACTATTTTCATGTAGAATAAACAAGGTGGTGAAATGTGTACTTGAGTGGGATTTTTGGAAGCTTCCGAAGAAGGAATTGACTGCCTGGTGTGTCACAAATAGACTAGATTTTGGTAAGAAATTACTGAATTATGAAGATGTTTATAGATTGTCATCATCTCCTGGCTGAGAGAGAGAGAGCAAAATGGTTATCTGGGAAATGATTCTGCATCAGGTTGGAAGTCATGGTAAGAGGGAGAAACAATTTCTACTCTAATGTTGGTCATTCTGGGCCATAGGAGAGAGGGAGAGACTAGAGGGTAAATTATAATGTATAGAGCAGTTTCAGTTTTGAAACATGGTTGTGAAGTATTTGTCTCACGCACTAGGAGAGTGGCGAAGGTATTGCTGAAACTGATGAATGTAGATCAGTGCAGATTTGTGGTGGGAAGGCAAAGATTTGGCAGCATTAACAGAGTGATAATGATCCTGAAGGAAGCAGAGTGCATGAAGCCCTCACTATTGGTAGTGGGTTTTGATGCAATGAAGTGGGATGGAATTTTGTGAGTGATGGAATGTTTGGTTTGGTTGGGAGGATATTTTCAAGTGTTGGAGGTGAAAAGGTTCCTCTCTAGAGGGCTGTGCTTGAGCAGATTGACTAGTTTATTATGTCTTCTCTTCCCTTTGTTTGCTTTGTGCTTGGAACTGTTGGTGAGTGGAAATAGGGACTCCTGAATTCAAGGATATGGCTGGTGTGATACTTGAGCAAGGTTGCCCTTATTTGCAGATGGTATTTTGTGCCCGATAGGTCCAAAATGTGGATACTTCAGTGTTCTGGGACTTCTTGAGATAATTTCAGTTTTTTTCAGGATATAAAATAAATGAGAATAGTGCAAAGGCTATAGTGGTGACCTGTGCTCCCACACATGAATTGGTTCAGGAATGGCCATATTTGTAGGGACATTGTACGACAAAGTATTTGGCTGTCTGGATTGGAAAGGATTCTGTTGTGGCAGCTGGAGATATTTGAGATATCTATCTGGGCAGGGGTCGCTATGGAAATTGAGAATTTAGAGGCTCGTGGTTGTTGATGGTGGGGTACAGGTAGTGAACATTTTTATAGTTCTTTTGGTATTATATACAGGTGAGGCATGTGATCTCCTCAGCCAGAGGAGATGCTGGGGACTGTAACTAGCAGAGGATTGGTGCAGTTTCATAAGAAAGGAAAGCAAGAGTTGAGTGGTGTGGATCTTTTCTCCCTATGGACCAATGTGTCTTTGGAATACCGGATTTGGGAGATGATTTGGAATTACACAGTTTATGCTCATATGTGTAACACAGGCAGAAGACTATGGATCAAGGGGGAGGGTAGTGATATTGAAATAAGTTAAGATGAGAGTGAGATTTTAGAAGATACAGGCTTTTGGGGAGAACTGTAGTGACCCTACAGAATATATTTCTGGGGTAGCAGGAGATATTTTAAGAGCTGGGCAAAAATGGGAGTGGAGAGAGTGGATTTTCCTGGTGGGGATGACTGCAGGTGTAGTTATAGAGAATGGTCAAAAAGGGTCTTCAATTTATTGGAGAGGAGTTAACAGAAGAACCAGGGTATTGGAACAAATGACTAGGAAGATGAGGGTCATGGAGTTTGATGAGGCCAAACAGAAGTTTGGGCTACATGTTGGAGACCGCCTTCCCTGCCAATAATTGATGGCAGAGTATAGGTGGGGAGAAGTGGATGTTGAATGAAGGACCATCTCTGGTTGAGTTTGTGGTTGAGTCTAGAACTGAGGCTGCATTTGAAAGGGGGATTAGTGTGGCATTTGAAATGGCGCAGGGTAACTAAAGGCGAAACCTGGAGCAGCTTGGTGAAGGGTGGGAAATGAGAATGGCGGAGCAATGCGCAGAGCAGCAGTGGGGGGATGTTTGTGGGGCTCCTAGTATGCAGCAGGATCTAGAAGGGTTTTGAATTTTTGCATAGAGGTAGTTGCATGATTGCGTTTTACTCCAGGCCAAATGAAGTGAAATTTTCTTCATCTGGTTGGCAAGCAATGGAGGTATGATGGGAAGGCGAGGTAGTTGGGAATTTATTTTTTGTGGGAGTACAAGTAGGTAAATGTTGAAAACTTACTTTATCGGAATTGCTGGATGGAAGCAAATTATTGTAACCAGGGAGATAATCCTTTGAGCTGTATTAGAGAAACAGAATTGCCTAGGTTGTCAGAGGAGCAATTGCTGGAGTGTGTGGAGGTCAGTGTCTAAACTAACCATAATGGAATTATTAAAATTTGTAAAGGATATGGGAGAGTTTGGAGGTGTGATCTTTTGGGGTGGGGTGGAACAACAGAACAAGCTACATGAGTAGAAATGGAACATGTGGGAACTATACATGCAGAGTAATGTTCAGGAGGAGGAAGAGGAGTACAATTTTGGGTAGATCAAGACTTGAGTAATCTGAGAAGTTGGACTGAATGATTGTTGGAAGGAAAATCATATATGTACTGTGCATGGAAAGGAAAAAAATATTTGTAATTTTTTTTTCTCTTTTGTAACTGTATTTGTAGCCATGACATTGTCTAAAGTGCTGTCTGCCAGATGCTGCAGAATGAGCCAGAACTTGAAACAATGCATCTATGGGAGTGATCTACAGTACTGTGGCATGGGTCCATGATGATTTTACTGTGCTGTTTATGGAAAAAACATTTCTGGTGGTAGCTGACATGTCATTTGTCAGGGGTAATCACTGTGAAGTCTACTACTTCTAGTTATAATGCTGATGTACCAAGACACCTTTTTGCCAGAACTAGAGTGCCACAGTAACTAGCAAATTATAATGGCCCTCATTTTAGAGCAGCAGATTGCCTGTCCCTATGACAGCAACTAATGGGCTTGCTGAGAGGTTTGTGGAAGATGTTACCAACTCCAAGCCACAGTGGATAATCGGTTTACCCTTCAACAAAAGCAATCCAAGTTCTTGAAAGCATACCAGATTGTTTTTCATGCTACCTCAAATCAGATTTAAGCCATATTGTTTATGGGGCATCCACATCATTCAAGGTTGGACTTGTTTCTAAACCTTTAGCAGATTGCCTAAGACTGACAAATTGAACAAGACTGAAAGACAATACAAAAGGCTACCATTGTCAAGGAGCAGTTGGACCAATGTTTTTCAAACTTGAAGTGACCCCTGGTGTCATTTTGTATGCTGTGTTGCTCAGTTGAAAAGATCTGGACTGAGTAAAGCTGAAGAACAGCCCTGATTGCCTATTGTTCCTGATCCTTAGCCAGAACTGCCAGTGTTACTGTTAGAAACGGATGTGCAGAGTTTGAGTGCATCATCCCTACTGCTTCCATTGAGTCTACTACTATGGTCGTAAAGCTGGTAAAGGTGAGGAAAGCCATTATCTGTCATGTATTTGTAGACCTCCACAGCAACAAATTAAGGTTTATTTTTTTTATTTGTCTGCATCTAATGGTGACTATTAATACAAAATAAAGTAGGTACTTTGCGTTTTACGGGGCAAGAATTTTTTATACTAGCAATGGGAATGTTCAGACTCGATCTGTGATTGATTGCAAACATCTACCTCAGATCGATGTGCTCTAATAATGATGTATAATGCCTTACACTTTGCTCTCTGAGAGTGAAAGTTAAGCTATGCCAGTTAAAGAACATCAAGAAGCAGCACAATAGTATCTTGCCTGTTCTTTGCATTTTTAGGGCTATAACTGATATAAACATTACAAGTGCCTTACAATTTGTAGCAAAATCTGTGTCGTAATCATGTTATGCTAATGCACATTTCATTATGCCAGAAAGTTACATATAGAATTTATAATACTCGGGATTCTACTCAAATACTATGACTTCATTTTATACTGACTCTCTCTAAAGAATAATATACAGCTGTGGGCAAGTATACATAACATAGCAGCTCTTAAAGGAGAGCTCTCTGGCAGTAAAACTGACCCCTGTAATCCCCCCTTCATACACTGGGGAAAACTTATAGCTTCCCATATTTATTTACAGGATAAATTAAGGTTGACACTATGTCTCACCATGGTATTGGTTGAAAAGTAATTTAAAACATTTCTGCTATGGTGATTGTTGTAATTCACTTTTATTGTTGCAAAAGTGTCAACATTATGTGAAAATTCAGTTAATTTATCTTTGTCAGGCAGAACTTTTTATCATTTTGTAATATATACCAGACAGAACAGTGTTCTATTACATATGCATCAGTTGGAACATCCACAAAGGTTCTCTACCAGGAGAATCTAGAGTATTACAACCTTGTCCTTTATGGATTGCATTAAAGCCTTCTCTCTATACTCTGTCTTCTACAAGTTACTGAGAGACAATTTATGCCTGGCATACAGGGCATCCTCAGATCCAGCTCGATACATCTTTGTGCATCCACAAAATGAACAGTATCAGAACAACTAGGTCCAAGGATTTACATTTTGCTTGTGACACAAGACATTTGTTGAAACAAATCTGTATTTCAGAAGATCCCCATGCTCTGGAACAGGCTCCCAATCCATGTGAAGCAGACTCTGTTCCTCTCTATATTCAAGTATAACCTTGACCAGTTGATAGGAAATCATAAATTCACCCCAGGTCGGGCCCTCATGTTGATAGAGGCAGACAGTAATGCCCAAACTAATATACCCTCTGCCATATAACCTCTAGAAAATTCCTGCCATACCCTCCTAATAAACACCCATGATACATAGGGACCCAACTGGGTTGGATTGCATGGGCTAGGCTTATTTATTTTAGCTTTGTTTACCAGGAGTGTCCAACTGGGCCAGAGGCCCATTTTCAGTGGTGGCCTGGAAAAGCTCCACACACAAAACATGTAAAAGATTACAAAATGTCAGTAAGTGCATTTACAAATAAGATAAATCAATAATATGAAAAATTCCAATAATTGCATATTGGAGAGGTACAATATACCATGTACATGATTAGATATGCTATTTATAAAGTTATGACATAAACAGAAGTATAGGTAGAATTTAGGGAGTTAGGTCTGTTTGGCAGGTTGCTAGTAGTCTGTGGAGAAATAAGACTGTAATAATAACAGCAAGAATGATTAGCTCTTGAGATCTAGGTGGGGAAGAAAACTTGGAAGGAATGAGTATAGTAAGAAGGCAGGCAAGAAATTCTGGATGGATTTAGTGACAGGAGTTCAGAGCAGTGCTAGGAGGGTATGGAGAGGGGGGGGGTATAGGGTTAACTAAGGGAAGTACATGAGCAAAAGCTTTGTTTGAGCTGGTCTTAGAAGAGTAGTTTAAATTTGTGTGTATTGGTGGTGTTCAGAATTTGTTGAGGGATGATGTTACAGATTTTGGATATTATGTGTGAATGTAGAGATTCTCCAGAGGTATTACTGGCTGTTGAGACTTTTTGTAGCAATTTCTCGGAGGATCTTAAAGTTTGGGTGTTGCTGTATGGTTGTACTATGTTTAGGAGTGCTGGACAGTTATTAGGTTGAAATATAATGTAGTGAGCAATAGCTAGTTGGTTTATGTTGAGTAGGTTAGGTAGTTCAATCCAGTTAAGTTCCTGTAAAGTTGTGCAGTGGTGAGATCTATTGGGAAGGTTAAGGGCAAATCTGTCTATTTTATTGTAGCAGACCTCCAGTTTGGTTAAGTTTGATTTTCTAAGGTTAGTAAGGATGGGTGAGGCATACAGTAGGGTTGCTAGGAGATGTGACCTGGCTATGGCATGTCTGGTAGAATTGGTGAGAAATGGTTTATCTCTGTAGAGTGACCCTAGTTTGATGTGGACTTTTTTAATGGTTAAAGCTAAATGTTTATCAAATTTAATTGAGTTATCAGTTGTTATGCCAACCAGTTTTGTGTGTTCAATGGGTTCTATTCTGGATTTGTCAGAAGAGTAGATGGTGAAGGAGGGCTGGTTACCTTGTAGTATACTTTTTGTAAAGACTGTTAGTTTTGTTTTGTTTGGGTTAAGTATTAGTTGGTGGTCTGAGAGATATTTTTCAGTTTCTAGAAAGGATCTTTGTGTCTCAAGGAGTATGGAGAGGGTTGGGGCTGAACAGATAAGAGAGGTATCATCTGCATATTTGATGATGGTAGCTTTGTTAGCAGCAGTACATAGTTTATTTGTAAATATAGAATAGTTGTGTTCTGAGGACTGAACCTTTAGGGACACTTACAAAGAGAGGTAGTAGGGGAGAGAGTGAGTTTAGCCACTTGACTGCTTGCTGGCGATCAGTTAAGTAACTTGTGGAACCAGGGTAATGCTGCTCAATGCCAGACGTCTAAACCTCAAGATGCACGCCCTCGAAGCCCTTCTCAGTATGGAGAACATCGATGTCTGTGCAGTGACTGAAACCTGGTTCAAGGCTCCTGAGAACACCCCAGCACTATCAGGTTTTACCTCATATCATGCTTTCCGGCCCCAAAACTTTGACCGAACCACAAAAGGAGGGGGAGTATCCATATTCATCAAAGATACCCACACCTCCAGGCTAGTCGCAACGCACGAAGCATCGGAGACCATCCAGGTGCAACTAACCATAGGCAAACTGCCTTACAGTTTGTAGCATGCTACAGACCACCCTCTCAAACTCAGGAACCCCACACAGCCTTCCTGAAGACACTAGAGAGTATGAATGTCTCTCCAAATACCATCATATTGGGAGACTTCAACTACCCAAACATAGACTGGGAACATTACTCAAGCCCCAACACCCTAGCCCAAAGGTTCCTAGAATTCATAAAGTCAAATGCAATGGAACAACTGGTCACCATTCCCACAAGAGGAGACAATATACTAGACCTGATCATCACAAACATGGGGACAAAATGCTCCACACCGAAGTATATCCCTCTTTGGTAAGATCAGACCACAAATTAATCTCACTGGAACTTCACTTCCCGCCCATACCCCCTGCACAAAAGACCACAGTGAAGAACTTCTCAAAAGCCAACTTCACACTTCTTAAGACTGAAATGGTATCCTTCAAGGCCCCTGGGCCAGTGGAAACCACAACCCACACTGCTGAATCCTTTGCAAATGCCTTCTACGGGCACCTTCAAGAATGCATGGATCATGCAATCCCAAATAAAACCAAGACCCATTCCCCCAAAGGCAGGCCGGTCTGGTGGACCCCAGCCATAAACAAACTCTACAACAGGAGGAGGAAGCTACTACATGACAGAGCAAAATCCCTAAAAGGGAAGGCATCTCTGATCAGTGCTAGCAAAAACTACGATCACACATAAAATCATCCAAGGCCAACTTTGAGAGAAAAATACAAAAAGACACAAAAGACAATCACAAGGCCTTCTTTAGCTATGTTAGAAACCTGGGTGGAAACTCCCAGATATGCTCAGAGTTAGTCCAAAATGATACAAAATACACTGAACCCACTGACATTGCCAACATTCTGGCAGACAGGTTCAGTGCAAATTTCTCCTCCCCCCCCCCAAAAGGAGAAATAACTATCCCAGCAGAGTGTAGCCTCCCTAATATCTCAGATGCCCAGGTGAGAGCCGCCCTCTCTAAAGCTAAAAACACAGCATCAATGGGACCGGACGGTGTCCCGGGCTGTGTGCTACATGAACTCCAAGAGGAACTAAACCCACACATAAGGCTGCTGTTTAATCTTAGCCTTACTACAGGATACATACCCAAAGAGTGGCGACGCTACAGTGGTACCACTTCACAAAGGCGGTGCTTCTACAGACCCTGGAAATTACCACCCCATAAGCTTGATGAGCCTGGTCTGCAAAGCTATGGAGAGGATCATTATGGAACTCATAAACAAAGACATTGGGGACCTACAGACATTGGATCCTACCCAATTTGGCTTTGTCAAAGGCAGATCCTGCCTTTTGAACTTGATCGACTTTTTGAAACAGTCACTAAGGCCATTGATGAGGGTAAGGCAGTTCACACAGCCTACCTTGACCTTGCAAAAGCCTTTGACACAATACCCCACTCGGGCATCATAGACAAACTCACCAGCTTAAATGTAAATCCATATGTCACAAGATGGGTTGCAAACTGGCTCAAGGACAGAACCCACAGGGTCAGAGTTGCTGGAGCTATGTCAGACTCTAAGCCAGTCACAAGCGGTGTCCCACAGGGCTCAGTCCTGGGACCCCTCTTGTTCGGCATTTATTTTTCTGAGGTACAGGCAAACATAGGAGGATTGTGGCTGACAAAGTTCGCAGTTGACTGCAAACTGGGCGCCATAATTGATACTCCAGCGGACACAAACATCCTTCAGAGAGGCCTCATAGAAATGAATAATTGGTGCCAGAGCCATGGCCTTAAGCTGAATGCCATAAAATGTATAGTCATACCCTTTGGGAAAAACAAGGTACCCACAAATTACCACATAGGTGGTAATCCATTAAGTATGGAAGAGGTAATCAGGGACCTTGGGACCCAAGTTGACAGTAACCTCTCATTTGACACTCACATTGCCAAAGTGGTTAGGAAGACCTTCTATATTGCCCACCTTATCATGAAGGGTTTCACATCTAGATCAAGAGAGGTCATTGTGCCCCTGTACTCTTCTCTTATCAGGCCAATGATTGAGTACAATGCCCCATTTGGGATGTATCTTACCCATCACCTGCAGCAGTTGGAAAGACCCCAAAAGTTCCTCACCAAGAGGATAACGGGTCTTAAACATATGTCATATGCTGCCCGACTGAAAAAACTCCAGCTCTATTCAGTCGCATACCGCCTACTCAGAGGTGATCTGTGCCTGACGTACAAGACCATGTCCAATCCGGAATTAATGGACATGCTCCACCTCAGTAAATCCAAATCCACCAGAGCCACGAGAGCAAGAGACTTAAACCTCAACACAGAAATAAATAGGACATGCTGGAGGGACAGATTCATAACCCAGAGGCTCCCTACACTCTGGAACAGAATCCCAATCCATGTTAGGCAGAGCCCCTCACTGACTCTATTCAAGAGAAATCTTGACGAGTGGATGGGAGATCGTAGGTTTACCTCGGGGCTCATCTCTGTGTCACTACTAGACAGAGGCACAGTAAACTAAACCCTAAAAGGGCGTAGTATTCTCATCCTAAAGGGTGGTGAAAGCCACACACACTCTGGCTAGGCTTATAAATGCCCTAGGGCAGATAGCCTAGTACAAACCTATGAACCTATTTAGGAGTGCTAATTCAGTTAGTAGTTTTTAGTGGGATACCATGTTGAAAGCTTTTGACATGTCAAGAAAAATGGATGAGACTAATTGACCATCATTTCTAAGTTGGTTGATAGTATCGGTAAAGCTAACTAGTGCTGTTGTGGTTCTGTGCTGAGGTCGAAAGCCATGTTGGGAGTTAGAGAGGAGGTTGTTGACCAGTAAGCAATCTAGGATTTGTTTGTGTATGCATTTCTAAAGGATTCTGGCTAATTTAGGGAGAATGGCAATCAGTCTATAGTTAGATAAGTCTTTTGAGGGGCCCTCTTTGTGCAGGGGGATGATATGTGAGATTTTCCAGAGTTTGGGAACATAATGTTCAGAAATGGACTAATTGATTTGACTGTATATGTGGTAGGCAATATTATCTGCTGCTAACTTGAGGAATTCATTGGGGAGTAAGTCAGCAGCAAGGGATCTAGGATTTAGTTTGTTTAGAAGTTGTTTGATGGTATTAGTTTGCATAGTTTTGAAAGTAAGTCAGTTAAGACTTGTTTGGGATTCTCTGGGAATTTAGTGGCATATTGTTATCATTTTTTACCAGAGATAGTATAGAGTTAATGAAGTGCGTATTAAATTGTGATGCTATACTATCAGAGGAACCTGAAGTGGTAGGAGATGGAGTAGAACTTTGTCCTGGATTAAGAAATTGTTTTATGGTGCTCCAGAATTTCTGGGGGTTGTTTTGGTGCTTTTGTTGTAATGTAGTGTAGTAAGCTTTTTTGCCATTTTTTATTTGCTTTTTGGTTTGGTTTCTTAATTTGCAGTAGGTGAGCAGGGATGTTTTTGACTTGGTTGCTTGGTATTGGGACCAGGCACTGTCTCTTTATTTGAGAAGTTGCCTGGTCTCCTTTGAGAGCCATGGGGGTTATTTTGATTTAATATGTATCTTCCTAAGTGGCGCTAGGGTATACAATATATCAATAAATGTCTGAAGTATTGTATTGCTGAGACTAAGGGCAGATGTTTTAGAGGGGACCAGTTGCATTTTTTGGAAGGGATTGGAAGAGTTTGGGAGAGAAGTTTCATTTGTTTCTGATATGCTTGTATATGGTGTTTTTTGGGTACTGGTCCAGTGCTGTAGGTGAGCAGGTGGTCGCTCAGACTGTGTCTGGAAGGCAGCCAGTGTGCTGACAGATTGGGCTTGTTTGTTAAGGTCCAGTCAAGGATGGCTTTTCTACAACTATTTTTGTCTACTCTGGTTGGGGAGAGCATAATGTGGGAGAAACCATACAAATTGATAAAGTTGGATGGGTTGTTGATGAGCAGGTGTACTAGTCTAGAATGAAATCCCCCATGAAATGGTTTCTTGATTGAAGTTGAAACTATCCAGCAAATAAAGTTTTCAATTTTACAGAATGATTACATAAAAGCTCTAGTGGTTGTTAGCCTTAACTATGAACTTCTTTTATGGCTGTTTTATTGGTATTAGGGTTAAACTTTTGTTGGTATAGAGTGACTAGCATATTAATTTATGTTTTTTAATGTTGCCCTTCTAAAGATTACTGTTGAATATGCTTACCTTATGATTTCTACACTGAACATTTTACTAATTTAGTTACAGGTTAAATTATTTTTTGTTGCAATAGTATTATTATACGGTATGTTATTATGTAATCATTCTATATTTATGGATATTTGCACCCTTTTTGTAATGAGTAGACATCTTTTATAAAGTTGCCTTAGAACCATACTCTTCCTTATTTCCCGACATCGTACTTTCACCATGTTTCTCTTTGCAAGATATGTTAATTTAGTTAAAAGAATACAAATGTGCAATGCAGAAGAAAAAAATAAATGTAATAAAGCCATGCTTCAAGAGATTCATTACACCTTTCACTTGCCCCACCTAGTATTTTGGACATTGCTGTCTCCCCCCACCCCCTCTCTCTCTCTCTCTATATATATATATATATATATATATATATATGCATATGTATGTGCATGTGTGTATATGTACATGAACATGCATGTGTGCATATATAGTTGCATTTAAAATGCATTTTTTTATATGTTTTTCATATTGCTACTAGTGTTATAGTAGCATGTTTTTTTCATGATGGCTTCAGATTTGGGGAAATAGAAGAGTTGTTTTTAAAAGAATAGCTGTAGTGTGAGGGGCACTGCAGCAATGCTGAGCTGCAAAATAACTGAAGAAAACTTCATAGAAATGTTATGGAAAGCAGATATGGAAGCTAGCCTGGACTGCAGCAGGTGAAATTCATGTCTGGACATTTGAATAGTTATGTTAAGTGAGTGGCATCATCTTTACATGATTCTATGACTCCACTCTGCTATTTTAGCAACAAGTGCTTGATGTGCAAAACTGGTCCACAGAATCAAAGGAACTATTTATGTAGAATAAACAAGGTGGTGAAATGTGTACTTGAGTGGGATTTTGGAAGTCGAAGAAGGAATTGACTGCCTGGTACAAATAGACTAGATTTTGTAAGAAATTACTGAATTATGAAGATGTTTATAGATTGTCATCATTCCTGGCTGAGAGAGAGAGAGCAAATGGTTATCTGGGAATGATTCTGCATCAGGTTGTGTCATGGTAAGAGGGAGAACAATTTCTACTCTAATGTTGGTCACCTGGTAAGAGGATAACAGCTGATAGAAGACTGTGGGTCACGATTTCTCAGGGATTACCATACCATACAGCAATGGGTGAGTTTTTGGTTGCCAAAAAAGAGTATGGGTGTAAGATAAGTTATAGGTTATTCTTTCCACTGGTTCTGAAAATGTTTGTTCCTACAGAGATGCAGTTGCTCACCTTAGCCCAGTCTATCATTGGAAAGGCTACAAAGGTTGCCAAAGGTTTTGGATTATTTGAGTGAGGAGTCTGCAGTAATTGAACTGAATAAAGGTAATGACTGGCTTGATATTGGTGTACTTCAAGAAGATTGTGAAATAAGAACCTAAACAAGGAGAAGGGGAGACTGTTATTTCTTGCACACTGGTAAATATACAATGGGAGCAGAGATGCTATTTGGCTACTTGAGCAGACTTTAAATTCTATGAAAATCAGTGGTGGACAAGCATGATGAAGGTGCTGTATAATGGAAATTGTGTGTTTTAATGTCCACCAGCTGTTTTTTGTGTGTGAAATACAGATATGTAATAATTAGCCTTGGGACTCCTGCAGGGAACAATTTTCAAACAAGACAAAATGGTGTATTTAAACTGTGTGATTTGTCTTGAGTTTGTATCTGTCAACAGATGTCTGGGGATGATGCAATTAAGGGACAAAAAATAGTATTCAAGTATTGGCACCTATAGACAGATTTTTGTGCCTGAATTTGTCAAAAGATTTTGAAATATATGGACCCAAGGGATGCAAAAGACTCCTTATGAGTTGGATGAGCAGTATTCCATGATGTTTTGAGCTTCCAAGATTACCTTATAAAAATACATATTAGCAATATCATTCTTGAATCCTTGTTCTACAAGATGTTTTAACAGTTTCACATGGTGAGAGATTTAAATATACTACTAATGTTAAATGGTGGTGTTATATATTTACATTTAAATATCTATGTGTGCTGACAATAATATTTCAAGAGCATTTTGGAAGAAGCAGACTAATTTGATAGTGAAGCAGGGGATTGTAATCTGCAAAACATGTTCTTGAAGTGTGGTACTTTCAAACTGTGAGACACTGTTGAGATTGTGTTTGTGTCTTTTTCTAGACTGGTTTTGTGAAGATTAGTTTCATTGCTAAGCATGCAGTCCAGGAGACCATTGTGGAGCTTAGAACAAATTTCCCAATTGTCCCAGATTGCTGTATGGTTAAGTTGCTTAGAGTCACACAGTATACAATTTAAGGCTGAGGGCTCCAACTGTGGGCTAAAGGAAGCAACTTGTTATCAGCTCATATATATATTTTTTTAATCTTTATTCAATTATCACAGTTTAAGATGTAACAAGTTCACGTACATTAAAAAAAAGTTTTTATTATTAATCTGCACAATGCATGTTTACTTTAACTATTTTATTGACCCCAATATTACATAAATTATTCACTTTTTTCCTTCTCTTAAACTTCAGTCCTCTTCCTGAGCATTATTTTGCAAGTACTTCCACAAATTCCTTTTATTTCTATAGAAATTTTTTGGTAACCAGTATATCCAGATCCCATTTCAAAAGGGTAATTTCTTATTTAATACCATCTGTTCTCTCAACATTTATGTCAAAGTACTGTGTAGGGAATTCTTAAAGTCATCTAATTTAGTAGTTAACTATCTAATGGAAAGATTAAGTATAATAACATAATTCATACAGGTAATGACTTAAACATCATATGAAAAAATATAGTTTTATTGATTCTAGAACTATATAAATCCATAAATATAACAGTTGCATTCAGTGAGATTATTTACTCTATAAAATGGAATGATTTATAAGCACACATTTAGACAACTGTCCCCTGTTTACAACATTAACATTTTTACTCACTGAGAGGAGTATAAGTTTGATACTAGAATTCTCTTGAACGACAGTCTGTACTTTAGTCAGTATGGAGCTGGGCACCTTAGTACCAGAATGATATAATTTCTGTCCATTTATTTTAGAAGGTCAGAACAGTGTGAGCTCAGAATAGCAGACCTAATACATTTATAAACTGCTTTTACTGCCATGCACAAAGTAAGCAAAGCATTATAGTAATGGTAGAGGTATGGAATTTTCAAAGTAGTTTTCCTGAATGTGTAAAATATGAATGCATCTGTGAGAATGTTAAAGGAAGTAGAATTACAATCCTTGTTGCCACTTCTATACAATCTAATCTAACCTGTGAAAATGAAGTGCATGGTCTAAAAGATTATACCTGATTAATATGTTTGAAAGTTATTTACTCTGTACGCCACAGATTTCACTCTGAACACACTGTTTTTTTGATCATCTTTATAAAACTTAATTACACTGTACCTTGCACATTTCTTTCAGAACACATAATTCTGAACTTCCATGGTTAATTTGCTTCACCTACAGGCTGCTTGTCTTCAGTTGTAGGTGCTAATGGGGAAAACACAGCTAATTACTTTGTAAATGCAAGGAAGAACTGTAACTTTTCATGTTTTCACCATTTGTCTTATTTTTAAGAATTTTTGCTTAAAAACCCTTGTCTCTAGATTAAACTGAGAACATAAACCCAGATACCAACTTATAAAAACAGAGAAGATTATATTTTAATTCTGTATATAATATTATCAATGCACATTTTCAACCCCCCCCCCCAGCAGCCAAGTATTACATATTAACTTTAACTTGCTTTTTTCTTCTCTTGTTAAAGTATGGAGCATGGATATGTTACTACTAGGAAAAAGTACTTTCTTACTAAAATATCACTAGGATATACAGTGGTCACTGATAAACTCTCCTTCCAAAATTTAAAGTACCTCTGACTGCACAATATACATGACTAATTCACTAAATCATATGCAGCTTACAGCTGGGAGTTTTTATTCAAATTTAATAAGAACAAAAAAATGTTTATTGCTTTAGTCCATTCAGTGTCATCCTAAGCAGTAATGGAGTAGACAGGTTTATGTTTTACATTTCTACTTATTCACTAATTTCAGTTTGTTGCTGGTCTTCTTTCTAAACAAGTATATCACCCAACACTGGTCCTGATTCTTTTAGCTGGCTCAGAGGCATTTTTCCTTATCATTCAAGAAATGCCCTTTGGAACAATGAAAATACTTCATTGGCAAAGTGTCCGATGAGTTTTGTTATTGTTAGGAGATTGAGAAGCAGAATCCTCAGTCTTTGTTGGGTAATCTTTATTTCCTGCATAGCCTGTTCTGCAGTTAAACATGTATTTAATCCTCCAGAAAAAAATATTCTGAAGACAGCTTGATATAACAACTTAAATCGTATGCCTGTCAACATTCCCTGATTGCCAGTATATATTTGGATCTTGTCTGTCTCATGTACACTGAAAATCTTATGCCTATCTGTCAACATTCCCTGATTGCCAGGATATATTTGGGTCTTGTCTGTCTGGTGTACACTGAATAATCACTTTCTACAAACTCCCTGGTTCCCCCAACTTTTAATACTTTTCCTTTCCACCAACATTTTGTCAGTAGCAGCTGTTTCTGCTGGTATGATAGCATATTTCCTAATGTAGGTCTCAGCTGCTTTCTGATGACTAGATTTGAAGCATACAGATGGCGTGCCCCCTCAATTAAATTCTTCTGTGGACCACCAGTTCAATTGCTTCTTTGTACTTTCATAAATTAATATGGTCTATTCCATCTGATTTCTCTGGTATAACAAGAAATTTAATGTTTTTCTCCTCATGTCCTTATTTCTAAGTCTACTATTTTTGAATGATCTCTTCTTGAGGAGTTTCATATACAGACAGTCTTTCCTTGATTTCATACTCTGATTTTTGCAGTTTTATCACTTCATCTGAAGAGTGATTTACATTGTCTTCTATTTTCCACCCTTTTTTCTCCATTGGCTTTCTTATTTTAAACACATCTGAGTGCATTTGATTTTTTCCCTCTAAGTTACCGGAAGCCATCCCCTATACCAAAGCTTTTGTTGACCAGGTGCAAGGTTTTTCCCCAGCTAAAGCTTTTCCTTCCTCTTTCCTGGATGATTTCACAATTTTTTTTTTTCGAAAATTCTTCTTTGCTGGCATCCAGGTTATTTATTATATTACTTTTCTTAAATAATGGCATTGTATAATCTGCTGCTTTGTTGCCCTTCCGCGGCTGTCTGGTATGGCAGCAGTTCTGATGTACTGCGCGCGCATGCGCACAGACATCGCAAAGCAATGCAAAAAAACAAGATTAAGATCTCCTCTGTTTCAGTACTTTTTATATGTTAAATTAATGGATAAGACATATACAATTATTTTTTAAAAAACGCAGATGAGTTTAAAGCTGTCTATAGCCTGTCTGCATTTAAAACCCATTTTTAAAATAAAGGCATAAAAAGCAATGGAATCTCCGCTATCTCGCACATTTACTATTAAGGCTTGTAACATGTTGTTAACAGCTAAGAGACAGCAAAAATGAAGCTAAAAAACGTTGCTTTTTTAAATTTGCTTATTTATAGTTTAATCGCTATGTTAAACTCTTTTAGTGTTTTTAGACACCTTTTTAGTCTAACGCGGAAATTTTTTAATAACGGGCTTATGGTTTATGTTGAGGGATTTATATTGGGGGCACGCTGGAATTGTATAATAGTCAATAACTGAATTTTCTCCAAGTTGGCTGCATTTACTTTTTTTAACAGCTTCTTAGTTTTCACCTTTGCAGAGTTCTAATCATTGTTACTCCATCTTCAACTGTCTTGGAAGTTGTAACAACTCATTGCCTTAACCATCTTCACTGCCACAGTATTCTGCAGAGAAATACATTGGTGTGATATTGTTTGTTTAATGTTTCCTGATGTTTTAAACTTTATGGATCATGTCAGATGACTTGTTATTATAAGAATGGTACCATAAAAATCAAATATTGGTGGATATTCTGCCATAACTGATTTTTCAAGATGAGTCCCCTAAATACAGAATCAAGGACAAATTTAATGCATCCAATGTGTTGTTAGAATTTCAGGTCAAGTCCATTTGGACTATATTTATGTGCTATGTGAAAAAGTATATTATGAGGTCAGCCAGGAAAGCTCAGATTGTAACTTTGATAAAAAAAAGATAACTGACTTATAATGATATTTAATGAGCTTTATTTTGAACTTTTGAAACTTTCATAACCAAGAGTGTTTGCAGTGCACATGAATGTCATAATACTAGTTGCAATACCAGCGTTTTGGGAACAATTTACAAGGCACCTGATCACGAGTGGTTTAGTAAAGTGTGTTTTCTTTTCAAGAAGTCTGTGCATTATTTTTTTTTTCTTTACTTGTGTTTGTAATATACTGGTTAAGAGGACTCATGACACTTTTAAGAGTGAATGTAGTAGGGTCACATTGCAGTAGTCCAGTGCAGTATATATTTGCATAATACAAACATTAATGTATCCTGCTTGAAGTTTAAAGTTCTAAGATTGCATTTTCAAAAGTATGTCAATCTTGCAGCTAGATAGATCAGTTAGCCATGGGAGTTTATGAAATATCTGACAGTTTAAATGGTAGGGCTTGGTGTAAAATGTGCAATGATGTATCTGATGATGTGTAATTGAAGGACAGAGGCTGAATGGCTATGGAGTAGATCCTTTTTCTACCTGTATTGTAGTCCTGTTTGTGTAAAGAGCTATTAGTTCAGGAAGCCACAGGGTAAGTAAGGATAAGTAAAAATGAATATTAATTACAGAGATGGATAAGTCAAATATAGCATGGGTTACAAGGTATCAAGATTAGCTAAGGTGAATGGATTAGTAAATATAGTATTAACAGGTGCAGTATTTTCTTATCTGTGAGTAAGCAAATCTATCACAGTATTGTTGTCATTAGTTCACTTGAGAAATTCTATTGAATTATTTTGAATATATCATCATAAATGTGTTCCTGCTTGTCTTGTTTGTTAAAGGTGGTTCTGATCAATAAAGGTTGCTTTTTCACAAATCTATAAAGATGTAAACATGTTTTTAAATCATGTGTTAAAGCAG
Organism: Protopterus annectens; assembly: GCF_019279795.1. Classification (NCBI taxonomy): domain Eukaryota; kingdom Metazoa; phylum Chordata; order Ceratodontiformes; family Protopteridae; genus Protopterus; species Protopterus annectens. The sequence goes on along the minus strand of NC_056728.1, from coordinate 1,297,195,553 downwards.
TCTTTATTTAAAACTACATATTTGATATATAGTTTTTTTGAAAAAATGACATAAGGACTGTGTTTTTGTACACACAATTGCTTTTCATCATATTGAATATGATTACATGTGCTTTGGCCGGACTGCCTTAGGCAGGGCTAGCTGCCTATCAGAATCAATCTTTTATTAGCCTGAAGAACTGAAGAGAAAATGGAGAGGATTTAAGAGCTTGAAGCCACTGATGATCTATTGGTTTGGGATGTGGCCAGAGAAGACCATGGCAGTAAACTGATTCAGTTAATGAAAGACTAAGAAAATGTAATCTTAAGGTAAACTAGAATAAATTTAAAAGTAGAATTATAATGCTGACATATACAGGTCATGTTTTAACTTCAGAGGCTTGAATCAGATGGCAAAAAAGTCAGAACTGCAGTATAGTTATCTTCCATGGAAGTTAAGTACTTATGAGATTTGTAGGCATGATACAGTGTTTTCTAAACTTTATTCCAAATATGTTTGAAATATGTATACCATTATGAGAATAATTGAAAAACCTGCAATGCAGTGAGGAGCATTAAGTCAGTTTTGAATGGCAAAACAGTTACCAGAGAAACTACACTGACTAGTTATGTTACAGATTTATGCTAGTCAAAATGACAATTTTGCAATTATTGTGCAAGATGTGGAGCTGTGTATAGTGAGGACATTTACTGACATCCAAAAATGTGTTCTTATGTAGAAGAGGAACTACTTGCAGTAGTGTATGGTTGTGAGGTTTTATCCCTTTATTTACTGAAAAGTAGTTAGTGAAATGTGACCATAAACCATAACAAGGCCTGTTGAAGACATCATTCCATAAGGTACAGCTAAGGTTACAAAAATGGTGGTGACAAATAATCCTGCTGCTTTTGACCTCAGACAGAGTTATAACTCAGGAGGACAAATGCATGTAGTAGATATACTGAATCACATGTACTTAGAGGAGCAATTAAAATAGGTTATTCCAGAATTACCACTGACAAAAAAAAGAAGCTTAAGGAGTTTCAGAGATGTACTGAGGAAGATGAAAACGCTCCTAGAAGTTGCCAAAAACCAAGTATGACTAGTGGCTTAGGCACTGGAGACACTGGGCAGCAGCTGATAGTAACGTGCAGTAGTTGTTGGCTAGCCTGTTCTGGTAGTAAAGATGAGGGAGGTTTGATAGTGATCTAGGACACTCATTGGTAGCTAGGGGGACAGTGTTATGATTGCATGTCATCCTCAATATTTTGACACTGGAGAGCAATAGACCTAGCTGCTGTAGGTGCAGTGCTACACATATCTGAAAACTCCACTCAGTTAGCTTCCCCTCTCAGTAATTTACCCCCTCCCCCCATGTGGCGATATCAATATCACTGTGCCAGGATGCCTTGATTTCCTGTCAAGCCTCCTCTTTCCTGGCTACTTACTTTTAAAGTTTATGCCCTGTTGATGCACATGAGGGTGGGTTGTGGGGTTTGTGATCCATTCAGGCACGTGCCAGAAAGGAGTTAGAGTGGAAGATTAAGGAAGGGACTTCAGGACACAGCTGATAGTTATGAAAAGTTGACAAGAACAGATAATTGCTAATAGAAAATAAAGTCAGTCTTATGTTTCATTTAAAGAAACGATTTCATATATGCAAGGGTTATTTTTAAAGCAAAATCTGCCAGTTTTTCAATTCTTTTCAGGAATGAGATTAGGGAAAAAAATACATGAATCGAACTTGGGAATATTTAAGTGTAAAAAAGAGAGCATAGTATGTTGTTTTGGCCAGTAATACATACATATGCAAATTAAACTAGTACTTCAAAGATGTGTTGCACATAATCCTTTGCAAAGTAGTAATTCAAAAAAGACCAGTGCAGCCTTATTGAGTTCCAGGAAGACCATGGTACAAGACTCACATAATAGGTTCATAGGTTCATAGGTAGGTACTAGGCTATTGGCCCTTGGGCCTATACAAGTCCAGCCAAAAAGGTACCCTGGCTTTTGCCACCCAAGAAAATTATTTTCCTGTGCCACTGTCGAGCAGAGCCACAGAGGTGATCCCGGGGTGAATTTCCTATTTCCCATCCAATCATCAAGATTTTTCTTGAAGAGTGCTAATGAGGAGCTTTGTTTGATATAGATAGGTAGTTTATTCCAGAGTATGGGAAGTCCCTGGGACAGGAATCTATCCCTCTGGCATGTTCTGTTTATTGTGGTGACAAGGTTTAGGTCCCTTGAACATGTAGCTTGGAGGGACTGGGATTTCTTTAAGTGGAGCATGTCCAACAGCACTGGGTTTGACATAGCTCTGTATGTTAGGCAGAGATCACTCCTGAGAAGGCGATATGTGACGGCGTAAAGCTGAAGTTTTTTGAGACGGTCTGCATAGGACATCTGTTTGAGGCTGGTAATCCTCTTTGTGAGGTATTTCTGTGGCCTTTCCAGTTGTTGTAAATGCCTTGTGAGGTACATACCAAAAGGGGCGTTGTACTCTATAATGGGTCTAATGAGTGATGAGTAGAGGGGAACAATGACCTCTTTTTTTCTGGATGAGAAACCTTTTGTGATGAGGTGTGCCACGTAGAAGGATTTCCTGACTACTGTGGTGATGTGATTATCAAAGGAGAGACTACTGCCCACCTGTGTCCCAAGGTCTCATCACACTTTCGGTGTTAAGCATGCTACCGCCTATGTTGTAGTTCATGGGTACAGAGTTTTTACCAAAGGGGATGACGATGCACTTTTTGGCATTGAGCTTGAAGCCATGGCTTTGACACCAGGCATCTGTCTCAGTGAGGCCCTTTTGTAGGATGTCCACATCGGTAGGAGTTTTGATTATGGCTCCTAGTTTGCAGTCATCTGTGAATTTCATTAGCCAAAAACCTTCTGTGTTAGCCTGTACTTCAGAGAAGTAGATACCAAGCAGGAGAGGACCCAGGACTGAACCCTGTGGTACTCCACTTGTCACTGGTCTGAAGTCGGATTTGGAGTCTGCTACTTTCACAGTGTGGATTCTGTCAGTGAGCCAGTTGGCAACCCATCTTATGACGTAGGGATTTATACCTAGTTTAGTGAGTTTATCTATAATTCCAGAGTGGGGGATGGTGTCGAAAGCCTTGGCAAGATCTAGATAGGCTGTGTGAACCACGTTACCCTTGTCTACAGCTTTGGTGACTGCTTCAAAGAAGTCTATCAGGTTTAGGAGACATGATCTGGCTTTTACAAACCCGAACTGGGTGGGGTCCACAGTTTGGAGATTACCAATGTCTTTGTTTATAAGTTTCATGATGATACGTTCCATGGCCTTGCAGACCAGGCTCGTCAGGCAAATGGGGCGGTAGTTCCCGGGGTCTGTGGTGGCTCCCCCCTTGTGGAGTGGGATAACCGTCACAGTGCGCCATTCAGCAGGCACAAAGCCTGAGGTGAGGCTATGACTGAACATGGTACTTAGATGTGGTGCCAGTTCGTTCTGTAGTTCATCTAGAATACAGCCTGGGATGTTGTCTGGTCAAGATATTATACAATATATACAATAATATTTTTCTGATATGTGCTGATGAGTATGCAAACCTTCCTGATGTTGTGAAGTTAACTGACGCTAAGAGTCAAGTCGTGATGAGTGCATTGATAACTATATTTTTCAGACAAGGTAAGCCTTGTATTGTTGTGTCATGCAATTGTTTTGCTGTATGTAAGTGTTTTGTTCCATACTTTCACAGAGAAATGTGAGTTTTAGCATGTCTGGTGTAACTGTACATTGAACTGGTAAGTTGAGAGAGCTGTGCAAATCATGAAACGCTTAATGAAGCTGCATAGCGGAAACGTGACTATTACTTAGCCATACTGGACAGTATAAATTCAGCTACAAGTATATATGCCAACTGATCATCTGGTAATAGGTGATAGACTATTAAGAATGATTACTATATCTTCTTCAATGTTGATTACCAAGAATTAAAATGATCTTCAGAGATGACTGTGACAGATTCAGTCAAGGCAAAGGTTCTGTAAACAGACAAGTTAAGATTCTGATTTGATGGAAAGAAATAAAGTGAAAATTCAATAGAATTTCTTTGAGATGCTGCCAGAGGCAATTGTTTTATTCATTTTAAGTAAGTCAAGATCATTGACTTTCACAGGTTTGGAGAAATTCTGTCTATCCTAGCTCTCAATACCTGTTTCTCAGATGTGATGGAGATATGCTGCACATATCAAAGACCTGATTTTTTTGTAAGATGTGGGCATCACCAAAATAAAGGAATGTAATGTCTTTTGTTAAGCATCACCTATAGAAATGTCTTGAAAGTTTCACTTTCTTGGCTTTCACACATTTGGAGAAATTCGGACTGCTATTTTAGCTCTCAAAGTCTGCATGTAACATGCCTTGGAGATATGCTACACATACAAAAGAAATATCTGAATGCTGGTAAGAGTTGCATATGGTCAAAATAAAGGAATATAATTTGTGTCATCCAAGGAAGATTCTTGCAAAGTTTGGCAGTCTTATTTCACACTTGTAGGGACATTACATCTACTATCTTAACAGTGAAAGCTTGCTTATCAGGTGCACTAAAGACATGCTACACATGCAAAAGAAAGACCTGAGTTTTTGTAAGAGGTGTGCATTATAAAAAAACATAATGCAATGTCTTTTGTAGAGCATAACCCAAGGACATTTCCTGCAAAGTTAGACATTCTTAACCTTTCACACTTCTGTAGGAATTCAGTCTAATGTCTTATCTCTGAAAGACTGCTTCTTACATGTGCTGGATATATGCTGCACATACAAAAGAAAGACCAAGGTATTTGTATGAAGAGTGTGTGCTCAAAATACAGGAATATATATTTGTTTGTTAATCTTTACCCAAGGAAGGTTCTTGAAAAGTTTGATGTTCTTGTATTTCACAGTTATGGAGCATTTTAGTATAATGTCTTACCTGTCAAAGTCTGTTTCTCAGACACCTTGGGAACATGCTGCACTAAGAAAGATATAACTGAGTCTATGGAGGAAGAGTTGTATAGACCAACTGCTTTGGGTATCAGCTGACAGTATCCTCACCGTAGGAGAATGTGGATCACAGACTGCATGCCGTCTCAGGGCTAGTCACTTGATGGTGTAAAAATTGTTTGGGTGATTGAGTCATGCTGACTATTATCTTCAAAAATAGCCATAGGTATTTGCTGGTGATAAGTGGGTTGAGGACCTGACCAAGTCCATCCTAAAACAAGGACCCCTGCTAAAGGTGGGGAGGTATCTGTCCCTTTTGGCCCATGTATGCCCATCATAAAGCCCAGCAACCCTGGGCCAATAAACCTGGTGTACAGTTGCCCAGTTCCCCAGACCTGGCTATTGAGCAAAAGCTGGGCATAAAAACAATCAACCTGCTAAACATAAACTAAGAATTCTTACACTCAGTGTAGCTTCACTGACAGGATGCAGCTTGGAAGTGGATGACATGATTATAAGAATGAGGCTAGGCATCCTCTGTATCTAGGAGACAAGATGAAAGGGTAGTACAATAAAGCCATTTGACTTGGGATCCAAAGTCTACTAGTCAGGAGGAGGGGGGACTAGAAATGGTGTGGGAATTGTGATGAGGGAGAGGCTTCAGTAGACAGTGAAGGCTGTTATCAGAATTAATGACAGATTCATGGCAATCGGACGCCATTGTAAGGATAGGGCACTATTCATAATCTCAGCCTATGCCCCACAATAGGGTTATGATGAAGCAAAAAGTCTCCTTGACCCATTGTGAAGAATTGTCTAGTAGCAGATGGCACACTTCACAAGATGCTCATTGACGACTCCAGGTAGCTGTTACCAGAAATGAAACCATACCATAGCCAGAGCTCAGTACCTATCCTCATCATATGTGGGGATCTGTTCAGCACAGTGTAGATTTCACAATGGTCATGTGGTGTATATCACTAGTTCTCCGTGCATTTTAGAATGCTAGTAGCAATCTGAGGTTTCTTGCCATGGTGTAGCTCTGTTGTTCTAGTATTGTCACTGTTTGCATTTCATGGATTATCTTTTCTCCCTTTATGTCAATGGTGTTCACTTTGTAAAGTGTTGGTACTATAGATGATATGCACTTTCTGAGCCTCCCAGCTGTACCGCATGCCTCTGTCCCTTTTCTGATGTTCTCATCAATGCTGTTCAGATTGGCATAGCCTTAATGAAGGGGTATCATTCTCATGCTAACATTCAGGGACATGAGAATGGATGTAACACATTACAGCACCTAGTTTAGTTTCAGAGGACTCTACCTGTGGTATCCAAGTGTCTCTTAAAAAGTCCTCAAACTCATAAGGGCTGCAAGTGGTAAATCTGTGGAGATTGAATTCCAGAGAAAAGTCACTCTTTTCTTGTGAATGGCTGCAATATCTTTGTTCTTTTTCGCACATTCAAAAACATGTAACTAGTCCTTATATTTAGGCAAAAGGTCTTTGACCTTGTATTGGAACTATGATATCTGACGTGATACAATGACATAACTTGCACTGTGCATGAGAGCAGGTTCCATCTGTGTTTCTGTAAATCACTGTCTGAAGATGGTGAAGGTACATCAGTGCACTTTTTGAAGGTGTTGGTTCCAGTCTTTAATGACTGCATTGTAGTATGACCACAGACATGTTTTATATTTTCCAGTCGTTTCAATATCTGTTTGGTACAGCTGTCTTCACAGGGACTGTGCAATTCTTTGTGAAGTGATTTACATCTCTGAAATGTCTCAGCAGGTGTATGACTTTCTTCATAAAGTGAGTGCACACCTTACAGGTCTTGTCATCAAGGCTGCGAGGGTACTGGTAAAAAAAGAAAAAAACCCACAAAATAAAAATCAATCATGGTTAGCCACACAGGACTGTGAGACCTATAGCCTTTTAAGAGGGTGATGTTAAAATAAAATAACATTTCATATATAATGCTCTTCAGGAGACTAGGGGAATATGAAGGCAGCATGTGTGACTTGGTGGCAGTAGACAGTCGTAGTATTGTGGTGTTAATGTTCCTGACAATAGTATGATATGGCTGGGGAGCAAGCACGGGTTTAACCCCCCAGTGTGCAGAGGCCTCTGGTGTTGCCTGTGAAAGGAATGCTGAGCCAGCAAGATGTTGGGAATTTGGCTTTGTTGAACTTGTAAGCTTAACCGAACAAAGTGGATGACAACAAGTATAAGATATCATTGGCATCTGTGCAGAATAGAGCATAGCAGAGCAGGTTTTAGTGTTGGCTGGCAGCTGAAGAGAAATGTGGGTGTACAGCCTACTCTCGTATTTCACAGGAACTTGTACAAAAGTAAAATACACAAATGCATTTGAAGTATCCCACTAGAACTCTTACCTGGTCTCCTAGCACTTGAATCCATAATGGAAAAAACACAGTGAAGAGGATTTTGAAGGATGTTATGTGGACAGGTTAGATATGCACACTGTATAATTGGTGACACTTCACCAACATTTTCCAAAAATGTGGTAAAAGCTTATGAAAACTTTGACTAAAGTTTATGGGTTTATATGCAATAATCCACACTCAATATGTAATATGGGTGTGGTCATGCAGGGAGTGCCAATGGCAGATTTGGCAGACTTGGCAGCTGGGTAGGCATCCAGAGAGTTAGCAGATAGTGGCAATTCAGAAGTTTGGATGGGAATGCATTAGCCCTTCACTGGCCAGGGAGAGTTCTAAAAGGTCAGTCAGAATTGCAGGGTCTGTCCCCCAGAGGACCTGGAGACATACATGGCTATTATTTGACTGATGCCATTATATTGTAGGATACCTAAAGCATCGTTTGATTTTCACAATATTCTGATGAAGTCTATTTGTGTTTTTGGAAAAAGCACTCAATAAATTTACAATGAATTTTCTGTGGGAGCATTATGTGAGTTTGGTTTGAGATGACAGTTGTTATTGAAACTCCTCACCTCCCCAGGAGACTATAGGCTAATGGAGTTACACTGCCTCCTCAGTAAAGTTTCTGAAAAGATCCTAGACAACCAGTTATTTGACAATATTAATAAATAGTCTCCTCAAATAGTTTGAATGGGGACTCACAGCTATTCTCAGTACGCTTACTACAGCTTAGACAGTTGTTGGCAGAGTATATTCTGCAAGGGACAAGGGTTTGCTAAGTTGAGGGATCTTCCAGATGTAAAACAGCCTTTGAGGATCCCTCTCAACCTCTTATCACAAGAAATCTGGATAGAGCCAAACATAATGAGGGGACAAAGGTCTGAAAAATAAGAACACATTTTAAATATTGCCCTAATAAACTTAGAAAGTTGCTAGAATAACAGTTTTGCATTAACATACATTTTTTGCATTAACGTACATTTTCTGAAGGGCACAAAGCCTGAAACTCAACTGTATGTCATCATTTAGTGACTTCAATCCTCAGTGATTTACCAGAAGACCACACAATTTATGAGGAACAGACCAAAAATGTTGTTGTTGTTTGTCTTTCGGCTTTTCCCTGTTAGGGGTCACCACAGCGGAACTCTGGTCCACTAATGATTGGCAGTAGATTTTCATGAACGCCGAGGTGCCAGCTCGACGTTCAACCTTCAACGAAGGCACCCCCATTTACGCATGTCTTTCGAATGCCCACAGACCAAAAATATGAGGCAAAAATCTGGGCGGTGGAGAAGTATGCCTTTCAGAATGTGTCTACTCAGCTCTAATACACGAACCAAGGATTCTGCCCAAACACAGTAATATGGTTTAATAACTAGCTCTCTCAAATAACATTTAACATTCAAGCTATTATTTGGTTCCATGTGTATAACAAATGAGATAAGTGCTTCAAATGTTTTTATTTTTCTGTTATCCGTTTTAAGTCCTTTTATAGGTGTGTATCAGTTCCTACTCTCAGTTGTTTTTATGGGTGTTAAGATAAGTAGAATAGGTGCTTTGTTCATTGTGACTCTACAACTGGGAAAGGGGTTAAAACTTTGTTAGCTTTTATTTTCAGAAGTTCACATAAATAGATGCATGGTATTTTACTATTTAAGTGATTTAGCTGTACCTTTTGAGAGGAGAAGAGAGGGAGGTGGTCTAATTAAGGAATTTTGATTTCTTTTGGGCAGTTTATAAGTGTATTTGCCACTGGCATTTGAGTTCCAAGAGCTTTTCTTCAAATCTTTCCACTTCTTTAATGTTCATTTTCCTGTGCAGGGCTGCACTGCACACACTGGGGATGTAACAGGCTCTATATAGATGCAGGTACTTTGACTATTGACCTAGCAGCACTACTTTTCTCTCCAAAATTTGACTTAGTCCATCTGCTTTGGTGAGTGGGCTCCCCTCAGGTGCTCTGTGCATGGTCATTCCGTACCTTGGGATACAGCTTGACTACTAATTGAGACCACCTGGTGCCCTCTGCTTGTCAAAGCACCTCATCACACTATCTGCCAGTAACCAGCAGGTATTTGTGTGAAGTGGATCTGAGGCCTTGGTAGATACTTTTATTAACATGATCTGAAACTGACTTTAGTTTTCAAGTCCTCTGGTTGCTTCTTTTTTCCTCCAGCCAGTTACTAAGTGTAAGAAATATCTCTGGTGCTCTTCTCCACAATCCATGTACTTCAATATGGATAGTGTACCTGGCACTTCTCTATGAACTAATTTTCTGATTAGTTATACTTCGTTATTGAAGCACGTCTCCAACAAACTCCTCAAAGCACTGGACATTATAGACCGTCAGACAAATGGTTCCCCTTCTGCTGCCAGCCTCTTAGTACTTGGTGTCCTCAGCTAGTATAGGATCTGCCTTATTCTCACTAATATTGAACTTGTACTCAACACAAATAACTCTACTTGTGATTTGTGCAAATGTTTGCACACACAAAAACCCATATGGATGTCGAAGAACTAGTAAGAATTCTCAGTGGAAATGCACCCCATAATTTTTCCAGGCATGCCTACACCAGTAATTCACCAAGAGTCAGATTCTTGCTCATGTTACACCTAACCACTCTACTAACAAGAATTTCATGACTCTATTGTTATGCATGCAATTGTCTATGACAAGGCTAGACAAGGAAAGAGTTACTGTCAGATGATTTCGGGTGCCAGAATCTTTGGCAGTATAAGGGCCCTAAATGCCCTTTCTCTGGGTAAATATGACTATAACATGGTGGGAGTATAACATGTGGGAGTGAATGAACTGGAACACAAATCTCTGAGGGACATGCAGAGAGACATGTCAGAACGTTCCATGCATTTGACAAAGAGGTAATACTTTGGTCCTGAGTGGGATTCTTTCTTTGGATTCAATAATTGGCAGAATGGTGAGGGATACAATATGTGTGATCATGGGGCAAGCTGACTGATAGTCTTACTTCACAAATGATAGCCTGCACCTCTTGCTTCAAGGCTTCCAATTATTGGATAAAGCCTTTGCCTAAGAATCCAGTTAATGACCTTCCAATGCAGCAAACACATCAAACTCCCAAAATGGACCACATTAAGGTGGCTCTTCTCAATGCCCGAAGTCTTAACAAGAAAGTTGCAAATGTCATGCATTCCTGCATATGGAATGCATCCATACATATGTCATTACTGAGACTTGTTTTAAATGTAAAGAAAGCACTGCATCATTGCCTGGAGTTTGTGTCTATTATGCCTTCAGACCTGATGGCAACTGCAGTAGCATTTCCAGATTTGTCAGGGATTATATTGCCTCTAGGTAGATTCCTAGAGACCCACAAATGAAGCTCACAAAACTGCAGACCATCTTAAACAAAACAAACTACCAATTTATTGTGTGCTAGAGGACATCCTTCATGTCCCCATGATGATTATGTTAGATTTCCAAAAGTTATTAAATAGCTCTCTATGGAAAAAGAGTTACATTATTTTAGAGACTTTAACTACCCCTCAGTTAACTGGAGCACATATACCTTCAATGTCCAGTATGCCTAGAAGTTCTTGGACTTAGTCAATAAAAACTTACAGGAACTGATAGTATAACCCACTAAAGGACACAGTATTCTAGGTCTGGTTCTCGCAAACATAGCCTTTATATGTACTGTACCATGGTGCATCATAATTCAGGAACAAATCCTCTAGCTAAGCTTAGGTTAAACAGAGGATTTGTTCCTGAATTATGACGTACCATGGTGGTGATGTCTGCCAATCTATAAAGGTGGCCCTAGCACAGACCCTAGAAGTTATAAACTTGTCAGCCTGACAAGCCTAATCTTCTAAGCTGTGAAATGTATTCCAAATGACCTCTTCAGTCATATCAAAAATCTTATTAGGCTTGTCCACTCTGGTTATATAGATGGATAAAGCCCTGACTACAGCTCGGCTACTTAGGTTTGATTAACGACTTGGGTGACTGATGGACTGCAGGGAAGGTATGGGCATGCCCATTCCAGGTGGGAGAATGCTTGTTAATACACTCCCTAAGGGGGGTATGGTTCAAACAGTGGAGTTGCCCTCAGATTGTAAACAATGAATATGGTGGATGGGGAAAGGGAAGTGGCTAGGTCATAAATATATATATATATATATATATATATATATATATATAAAGATATATATACACACACACCCATATATAAGCACAGATAAGCCAAGCTCCCAGGATACCCTCAGGATCCATGACTGACCTCAGAAAAAAATGGAGTAAGTTTTAGAGGGTGGAGACTAGATGCATGTGTGTTATGTACTGGGAGCTGTGCTAGTAACAATGAAGTGAGGTCACAGAGCACCAAAAAAAAATCTTATTATGTTTGACCTTCAACAATTTGGCTTTATTAAATGGAGATACTGCCTATTAAATTTAGTTAACTTCTTCAAGAGGGTCAGTTAGGCTAGACAGAATACCTTACTCTGACCAAGGCATTTGGCATTATATATCAGTTGTGGGCAGAGTAAGAAAGGTAAACACTGTAAAAATATATCCCTATATTTTAAGATGTATGGCAAACTGGGTAAAAGATAGAATTCATACAGTTCATGTGCCAGGTGCTTTGATGTTTATTTCCTGACAGCATGAATGTAACAAGTAGTATGTAGTCAGGGAACTTAGATCCTAGACTGACAACCCCCTCTACTTTGATTATTATGAAGCAGCCATAGTCAGCAAAGTCCTACTACTTCACAACTGATAGGCAAGGGTATATCACCAAGATCTAAAGGAGTCATTGTTCCCTTATATTCAGCATTGGTCTATTCAGTGCTGATGTCATTGTTCCCTTATATTCAGCATTGATTAGACCGGTCATTGAGTATAACACTTACTTCTGGATGTTCCACACTAGATTTATCAAACAACAAGAGAAGCCCTAGAGAATCCTAACCAAAAACGCTGAGCTAGCAAGACGGGCTAGAAGTTCTATCGCTTTGCTCAGTATTTTATAGACTCTTGAGGAGCAATCTGTGTCTTGCCTACATTGCCATTAAAGACTTTGTTATCCTTGATCTCCTGTATTTTTGCAAGTCTAATAGCTCTACAAAAGCAGGACCACTGTCCTAAATCATCACCAGTAGCTAAACAGAATGTGATGAAGAGATCAATTCACTATGCAGTGCCTCCTCCAGCTCTGGAACAAGCTCCCTGCAGGTTAAGTAGTGCAGTTTATCATCCTTGAAACAGAACCTGGGTGATTGAATGGGTAACTGCAAATTTACCCTGAGGCTCATTGTCCTAGGCTTCATTGGGAAAGGGAGTACAGCATAACGGTAGGTATTGGCAAAGCAGTATTGGTTGATTTATATTTTTTACGTCTGATTTTTATTGTTATTATGAGGTGCAATTTCCAGCAATAGTTAACAGAAAGTATTGTGCATCCATTGTTTGTGTGATGGCATAACTGGTACTGTAGCTCAGAGTGGCTACTGTATGAATTATTCCCCTTGTGCAAGCTCATTGTATTTAATTTAATCTTTATTTGTATATTGTTTGTGTGATTTCCTCATTCACTTTTAACTTAAATTACTAATTATTTTAATTTCTTGGAAATCTGTTGTCACTGATTTTGATTTTTTTTTGTTTAGAATTCTTTAACTGTTCCTAGCTGATAATGGATTTTTGAAATGAGTATGCCATTAATGATTTGTAGAAGCCTAAGTATCTTGCCCAGTGTGCTAATTGTTGTGTGTATAAAATGGTAACACCTGATAACATATGAGAATAGTGTTCCTCATTTCAAAAGTTGGATGATTTGTTTAATATTACTGATGATAAATCTAGACTTACTGAAGATGATTACACTTGTGCAGTTGGCATGGCTTGGAGAAATGTTGTTACAAATATTAATGACTGGGCTGATGAGATAAATAATATTAGACAAAGTGCAAACAGAACACGTTTAGGAAAGCAAGTGTCTGTTGTAATTAAAGATCACCTGACTGATGACAACTTTGGAATTCCAGATGTAAGTATTCAGCAATCTGGGGATTCAGAGCCTGTAGAAGAAAAAAAAACAACAAATAACTAGGAAGAAAAATACATTGATTATTGTCTATATATACTGAAAAGGATACTTCTATTTTTTGTAATATACAGGTACAGGGAATGATAGTATTATTCAATCACAAAACATTCAGTCTACAAAAATTGACATTACTTTCCAACAGAGAAAGTTGAAAAAAAGGTGAGGAGCAGGCTAAAAGGAAGAAATCTATACTGAACTTGGAAGGATTAAAGAACATTACTGTAAGAAAAAAAAATAGGAGAAAGACTGATGCTGACAACATAGCTCAGACTACGGAATACAAAGACAGCTAGATGAGAATTGTTAAGATTACAAATACTTACATTTGCAGTGAGGATAATGAACATGAGGTTATCTTTGCTTGCAAGGAGCAAAAATAAAGGATGTGAAAGGGCCTTATAATGCCTTAATGTAAGGTAGTTTGGAACTGTTTTTATTCATGGTGAAATGATTTCATCTTCAAGGACTCATCGGCTGTTAGTAGAGAACTTACAGCCCTCTTGGATAGCTTAGCTTGCACAAGTGCTAGGACCTGTTTTTCTCAAATCACAAATAGAAAGGAGAGTCAGGACTGCATGAATGAAAATATTTTTGCGTTAAGTACCTGCCTACAAAATGGCCCATTTTAAAAAGTAGAAATTTGTGGAACATCCAAGCATAATTTTGGGCACACGTATTTATACAGGATGGAGGCTACTTGTCAAGGCAAGAGAAGATACTTTTTCCAGCAGATATAGTGCAATTATTCATTAACACAAGACAGGAGTATTGCCCGGTCAGAAATTTAACATTTAACAGATAGCAATATTTGATGGATCTCTGATTGTTGTGTTGTTAATGCTAGGAGCATTGATAATGAAGTTTTTATTGGAAAGTTTGCTACTTTTTTGCAAGGCTGATGTTGTTGTTGTTTGTGAAACATGGTTAAAGAACAATGATTGGAAACCAGTTCTGTCAGGGTATAAATGTTTTTACTTTAACAGATATTCTAACAAAAAATTAGGTGGAGCTGTCATGATAAGGATTAAAAATTGCTGCGAGATGTGGCTATATGTCTGATGATAACATCAGTACTGTAGGCTGTGTAACAGTGATAATAAAGGCAACATTTGATCAGATTACAATTGTTCAAATACAGAGACCACCAAAGTTAAGTGTTGATGATCAAGAGGAATTCATGCATTTCTTGTTTTAAACAACACAGGGAGAAAATGATAATGTTTGGGAACTTAAATTAACCAGAATCAGACTGGAATAATATTGATTCTACAGCATTAGTATGGAAATTATTTACCATGTACCCGTGGCTATCTAAAGAAACTAAAACAAAAATCATAGTCAGAAATAAGGCATAGGCAACATGGCATGCTACAAAAGACCCTATAAATCAAACCAAATTTAGACAACTAAGAAATGAGACAAAACAAGCTATTCTATTACATAAAAATAAAACTACTACCTCCATCTCCAACAAGGGAACCAAAATAACCCCCAAAAATTCTGGGCAGGGATAAACAAATTACTGCACCTAGGTCAAACCACCACTCCACCTCCCTCAGCCTCTACCGATAAACTACCAGAGGATGTTGCTAACACCTTTAATAATTTCTTTACTGAAACTATCCAAGCCCTTGCAAGCCAAATACCCCTTAACTACTCTAACCCACTGGATAACACTCCCAGCTCCCAGCCCTCCTTTAGCTTCCAGCCAGTATCTACATCTTTCATTCGTTCACTTCTCAAAAAATTAAAACCTACTACCCTAGCTGCAGACCTTCTCCCAGCCGAATATTTGCAAAAAGCTGCTGATACCATAGCGCACCCTGTTTCCATTCTAATTAATTGGTCCATATCAGAAGCCTCAGTCCCCTCTATCTGGAAAATATCTCGTGCCATACCCCTCCATAAAGGTGGTAACTCTACTGAGTTATCCAATTATAGACCCACAGGCATCTTATCACCTCTGGCAAAAATAATGGAAAAATGCATCCATAAACAACTCCTGTACTTTCTAATCCAAAACAACCTACTGGCTAATTCCCAGCATGGCTTCAGACCATATCATAGTACCACCACAGCTCTCCTCACCTTCTCTAATGCAATAAACTATAACAGGAACAACAACAAGCTATTTCAGCCCTTTTCTTGGACCTGTCCAAGGCTTTTGACATGGTTAACCACCATCATCTCATCAACACCCTGGCAACAATTTCCCTAGGTAATCACTCTCTCAGATGGTTTGAATCCTATCTGCACAATAGACAACAATCTGTCTTATTGCAGAACAAACTCTCAAACCTCCTACCCAACACTCTAGGTGTCCCACAGGGGTCTATCTTGGGACCACTTCTGTTTTCCATTTTTATCAATGACCTCCACACTGTAATCTCTGAAGCCATCTGCATTCAATATGCAGATGACTCAACGTTGATCTGCACTGGCACCTCACAAACAGAGCTGCTATCAATAACTCAGAGTACTTTCAACCTAGTAGAGAACTGGCTTGCCGCTCGCTGTCTGATTCTCAACCCTAATAAAACAAAGCTCCTACTTTTCACCCCCACTCAAAGATCCACGACGTTATCTCTCTCCATTAAGGCTAATAACAGTACCATTATCTCTCCAGATGCCCATACAAAACTGTTAGGAGTTATTATAGACAACAATCTTAAGTTTGATGTGCACGTCAACAAAACAATCAAAACCATTAACAGAAAACTGGGCTCACTTTATAGGATAAAGCCATTCCTTACCCCATATGCTAGGACCTCCATTGCCCACTCCCATCTACTCTCTATACTCTACTATGCTTCCCCTTTACTTGCCAGCCTAAATAAATCTTATCTTAATAAACTCTCAAGCTGCTATAATAACATAGCTAGATTTGCAACTGGTCTACCCTATAGAACACATCATTGTAAAAATCTGAATTATCTCGGATAGCTAGAGCTACCCAGGCAGATTCAGTATAATCAACTCATTGTTGCACACAAAGCACTTAACCAACCAGATAATACACCTGCCCCGAAAAACATCATCTATCCCCACTCCAACTCCAGATCACTCCGGTCATCTAATAGACTATTAGTGCAAACCATCAAATCCAACAACTCAGCTGATGACTCCCTGTTCGCAAACTCTGCTGGCAAAATTTGGAATTCCCTTTCTGCTAACATTACCCTGGATACCACCCTATCTCAATTTAAAATAGCTCTCAAGGAGTATTTCAGGTCTTAATGGATATGTCCCTGCTCCAAGCCTGACTAAATCTTTATGCATACTGGTGTACCTATCCTATGTCTGTAAGTGGTACTCAAATATCTTTGTTAAGCCAGTTTAGAAGATTGTTAGACTGTACAAATTTAACTGTACTATAAAATGTGGTATATTGCCATAAATTTAACTAGACTGTAAAATGTGCTATATTTGTATTATGTTATGATTACTCCTGTTCTATATGACATTGTAATGATTTTATATGCATACCTTTGGAGCTTTTCTCCCTGGGCCTCCGCTGAAAATGGACATGTATCCAGTTGGACTATCCCAGTCAACAAATGTAAAACAAAATAAAATAAATAAAATAAATATATATCTTCAGGAACAGTAATCGCTGCAGATTGTAAACAAATTTATCAGAGAATGGAACATACTGGACATTACTTGGGTTCCTAAGGAAATGATTGTTAGTTTATGTCAAGTTTTATCATCTTTGATATGCATTGATCATGGGGTTATAAAGGTCAAATTACTGCTAGACAATTCTGCCAATCTGAAATCTACAATAATGCATAGAAGATTAATAACAGATTATATGTAGGCAAAACTGTCACTATGTAAAATTAATTGAAGTGATGCATTCAGTGGAAAGACTGCAGAAGAAATGCAACAAAATTTGAAAGACAAATTATTTGAATAGAAAAATCTAAATGATGTTTAACATTAGGATTTAGAGGATATATTTCCATAAGAACAAGCAACTTGGGATAAAAAAAATACAAGAAATGATAACAAGCTCAAACTATAACTTTGAAAACTGAAATAAGCAAAATGGCCAGACAAATGAAACATAGTTGAAACAAAATCAGGAAAAACTTGAAGAAAATGTGTATAAAGATCTTGAGTGTAATAGGAAACCATTTTATAGATAGATAAGATGTGGTAGGAATAAAAACATATAAAGCCATAAACTGTGTGTAGAGTCTAAAATGTATTCTTAAATGCAACAGATGATAGGTATGTTTGCAGAATCGGTACTTACGTATTATCGCAACCACATTTCGGCATTATGATAATACGTAAGTAGCGATTTCTCCAGTTTCCAAAATGTTTCTAAGAGCAATGTTTACATTCTGTCCCTATTTTGTACGTCAAATTTTCACAAATGTGATTCATTATTTGGAAACAGCAGGGCACAAGGGATGCATGACCTCAGAATGAGCTAATGTCTTAAGGGATTCCTTATTTACTGGCCTTTTTTTTTTTTTTTTTTTTGTAATGTCTTGGTCTCCAGATAGTTTCTCTATTTAGCTAAGTGAATGGTACAAAAGGACTGTAACTGTGGTCTTCATTTTAAGGTACACTTTTCCCGTTTACTTATTTTTAGCCTGTGAAGCAGCCAACAAATACCTGCAAAGACCTGAGGGTTTGTTTGTAGAAGCACTTTTAAGTTATATAGTAATGTGTACGCCATTAAACATGTCTATCTGTATGTGGAAAATTGCATGCAAATTACTACATGTAGAAGGAGCACTGGAAAATAAAAGTAAAAGAAATCGTTACCGCTGCTACTGGCAAGCTGCTAATGTATGCCTTAATGACATCTTGCATTCAGTTGCAGCTTGCCAGTAGCAGCGCTAATGATTTTCACTGCATCAGAGAGTCATTTCACTCTAACATTACCACTTACAGCAACCTTGAAATATGGTTGTGATAATACGTAAGTACCGCAGAATCTTATGCAGAAGGTTTGTCTCTACAAAGGGGGTGATAAATTGAGATAGGAACATCCAAGTAACTTCAGATACTTAAATTAAACTAGATTATATTCAAAAAAGAACTATGTAAACTGGACCCAGAAAAGCACAAGGAGGAGACATAATTAGTAATAATGACTTGACAACATTTTAGCATGAACTTACAGTACTATTATATTTGTTATTCACTAGGTTATACAAGCATGGGGAGATTGTTTAAGACTGGAGACATGCACTTGTTAAACCCATATTTAAGAGAAAGGGGAATGTGACAGACTCAGGGTCATTAGCCCATACGTTCACTTTATTTTCAAGGAAAAATAATGGAGAAGGTTATTTTGGATAAACTATTATCCAAATTGGAAAGGTTGAGACTTAAAACCATAAATCAGCATACATAGGTAGAAAGTTGATCTATAACTACCTGTAACATGATGTTCTATAATAATAATAATAATAATGGTGATAGTATAAAAACAGGCACAAATAAAAAAGTGTGCTGCAATATAATTTATATAGACTTGTCTTCAGCCTTTGACAGGGTCATACACAAAACATTGATCAATAAATTAGAAGAACTAGGTATTAATGTAATCTTGATAAGATTGATAGCTAGGACATGGCAGGTAATCATACAGGAACTGGACAGATGAAATTCAAGATTACAGTCAGGGTGTCCCACAGGGCTCTATCTTTCAGATCTTTCATTCTTTTTCATCTGAGACGCTCTTTAGTCTGCATGGAGATGAACTGAAATTAGGTAAACTGATAACACCTGTTAAAGACAGGGTATGTCTGCAAAATAACTTAAATAAGTTAACTAGACAGACCATTTGGGTGCAGAAAAAATACTATGCTGATAAATGCATCAGAAATTATGCCTATAGGATTTGGGTGAGTATTTAATACAACCCACAGTGATTGAAAGATTCATTTTAGGACCTTGGTATATGGGTAGATCCAGTTCATTAATAATAATAATTGATTAATGATAGTTATACAACTATAAGCTGTGTAAAACGATTCATAAAACATACAAAATTAAAAATGGTAAACTCACTGTTTATAAGTTACATCACACCCAAACAAGAGTATGGAGTAATAATAAGAAAACTAGCATGAATAAATTGGAAAACATGGTGGAAATATACCAGGGGCATCCATGGATCTGAAAAGTTATGTTATTATAAAAATTAAAACATCTAAACTTGTACATTGTTTCATACAGGTATTTAAGAGACCTTATTCAGGAATACAGCGTATTTATTGATAAGTGCCTCTGATGTTGACATTGTGCACATTTGACAGAAAGTGATGCACTTACACATACACTTTTACTAATACAATTAGAATAATGCAACAATTGATGCTAACATTTTAGATCTTTGAACTACTTATTTGGATATTGTAATATTACACAAAATCTAACAAGCTTTCAGCTCTGTGTTTTAAATTCTTTAGAGTACTTTAAATATATGCTACTTGTTTTAAAAATAAAAAGTTATGTTAACAATTATAGACTCCAGCATTATTATACAAAGTGTTCCAGTACAAATGTAAGCTTCAGCATTATTGTAATATCTGTCACTGTGTCTGGGTCATGGCAGAAAAGGGTGCCATGACCAGCCCATCTAATCATTAACAAACAAAAAAACAAAAGAACAAATAAAATTATAAAATGATCCAAGCATTCAAAATCATTTGCAAAAGAAATGTAAGATTATGTGACCAGGTAAAAAAAAGATGACATCAAAGTAGTCATATTCAACATATGCATGACCATACCCCAAAAAAACAACATCTGGTTACCATAACACATAGTAACATGTAACTCTTTTTGGCAGAAACAGTCATATTAGTATGCATAGGCAGACCAAGTCATATAAGGTCCAAACTGCAAGCAGTTAAGACATTTTATAATATCATGTACTTCCTGCACAAAACAACTACTCGTGTGTTAGATTGTGCAGATGATCCTGTTTTAACAAAGTGACAACTAGAAATGGGCATTGCCACTCTCCTGGGGAAAATGAAGATTTAGCCTTAGAAAAGTCAGCAGAGCAGAAATGGCTTACACAACTGAGAAACCACATAATTCAGTAAGTCTTCCCACATACGACACACAAAATAACACAAGATCAAATGACAGCCAAGTACAGTAAGGTGGAAAGAAGAAACTGAAGCATTCAGGGACTGAGGCTTATGGCGACAGCACTCACACCTGACATGTTTTGGTACGCACTTGTCAGCTCACTTTGGTAACTAGGAACTGTATTACATGCTGGTCTGGAGGACTGGTAACAATATGAATGTAATGTTGAGGATGAAAACCTATAAGGGACCAGCTCATCAGCATATAGTACAGACCCATGACACTCTTGTGGAAGTCTTAACCACCTTTCTTCCATTCTGCTTCCTTTTCATACACATATGCACAAGAACTACTGTTTACTGTTATTTAAAATTTGTATAAGCCAATGTTCAATCTCTACACAAGCCTATTATCCCTGTTACCGGTTTGTAAAAAAAAACTAACTACTGCTGTTTTCTTAAAACAGAAAAGGATCACCAACAGTGCTGTAATTGCAAAACAAATGACAAAAGTTAGAAATTATTTGTTCACATAAAGTGACTACATTTAACAGTACAAAAATACATACTTAAGAGTGAAGTAGACAGAATACATGTTGAATGAGTATAGAAAATGGTTCCCATTAAAACAAAATGTGATGTATCTTAGTCAGTCACAATGCCTTTTGCATGCGCTGGTATATGCTCTATTCTTAACAATGAAACATGCATTAGGTTACCTATGCTTAACTCTGCACAAGAATTTTATATCATCCCAGATGTTTCGTCTATGGAGCTTATTGCATGCATTTTGCTGTTAACATAATAGTGAGTCAGGCATTACATTCCACTGACCTTGCTTTTGGGAAGGGCCAAAACACTCAAGATGGTCACAACCTTCCTGTGCTCAAAACTCTTAGCGACATTTAAGAGCATGGAATTCTTTATGCCCAGGGCCTTTGTTGACATTTATGTATTTTGATATTTGATTACTTTGTCATGCAGCATATTCTGATATATCATCATGGTGAAGACCAAGCTCCAGAAATTCTGCTTCACCAATAAATGCAACCCCTACCCTCCTCCAAAATCTAAAGCAACACCTGACATTTCATCTGTCCTACGTTATTCACCTTATTTTGCCGGCAGGAATACTTGTTAGATGGGAAAGGTTATTTCTAACTTACTGCATTGGTTAAAGAAGCAATTAGTTGGTTAACCCACAACCCCATCAGTCAGATATCTTTTTCTTATTAGTTAATCCATATGGCATAGGATTTATACTTTTAATTTCTGATTCAAATGACAACCGCAAAAAAGTATGCTTTCAACATTTATTTTTCTGCTTGTCATCTGATGCATTTTATTACATTAAAGTGCCACACTGACTGAATGACAAACTGAAACACCATAAGCTAACACTTTTGAAACAACATAATGCCTAAAACTTTACAGTAACCAGGATTATAGTTTAATGTAAGATATGTGGTCCTACGATAGTGCAGCTCTGTTCGGACTGCATCAAAGATGGCTAGCAATGCTGCCTAAAATCTGAATTCACCAGGTACATTCCAGACAGCAAACATTCACACAGACTGGCTCTTGTAAAGGCAGCCTAGCTGCTCTTTGGCTGACTTCCCTGTGATACTGCAATGTCCGCATTAATATTTGCAAGCACACTGTTGTCAAATGGACCTAGAAAGAGGGGGGGGAGGGGAAAGTAGAGTTTAAAGGAGGGGTGTATTCATTTAGTCCCTGACATAAATGAAAACTCTGGTTTTTGGTGGGGAGGGGGAAAGCATGCCTATGTAGTCACAAATGAACTGAAACACAAAAGCTCCTGCTGCAGTAGCTTTAGTTTTATCTCACACAGTTGCCCAGCTTCGATGGCTAGAATACCATTGTGTGAATGCCCCTATCAGCTTCAGTTTAAAAATGTGTAAAATGTGTCACGTGGGTGTCAGGCATCTCATACTTTGCTTCTAAACAAACTAAGAAGGCATGGCCAACATTAATTGAAGGTTTCAGTTTGCGACAATGAAGTCTCTCTCTTAAAAAACTGAGGAGATGCTAGATGTCTGACACTGAGGGAGGGAATGCAAAAACATGAGTGACCTGAAAAGATGTTGTCTTGGAACTTCTTTTATTCCCCAGCTTTGGATACGCTGCATTGCAAATGAATAATATCTGGCTGGGGACATCTGTGAGAAGGATTATGCCCCTTTTACTTACCGCACTTTTCTTGTTGGTGAGCTGCAGGAATGATTTGCCAAGTTCTGCTTCATTACAGGAATGGAGTTGTTTAGAAGGCTATCGGGTGGCAAGTGATAACACTTCCTGCATTGGTAAGCACTCTGTCAGGACACACTTCAGTAATCTTATACAATAGGCTCTGGGCGCATAAACATTTTTGCCAGTTTCTTAAGGTGTGTAGAACTTGTACTGATTAAAAGAAGAGCTTTGACTATGTCATAGCTTGAAAAAATGATAGCGTCCTGAAAATGTGCATGCACTGATTCTTGGATTTATTATTGTTATTATTATTATTTACTAAAGGAGATGTGTTAGGATTTTTAGTGGTTCCGGCAGGGGCACTCGGCTTGAGATTTCTTTTAGGCTGTGCAGATTTTAGTAATGCATAGACAGATTTGTGTTGTAACAAAACTATAGTAAAGCATTTTTACTTTTATATGAAGAACAGCTAAACTAACCTGCAGAACAGAGTAAGATCATCAGTCTTAATCAATTTACATTGTCATCTGGAATCTTCCAAGAGTAATAACATCAGCAATGCAGTATTTCCTTTTTTCTTCTTCATACCTGTTAACAGGCACTGTATATAAATGCACTGCACTGTTCACTTGTACTCTACCTGTATTGGGCACACTTACGTCATTCCCACAGCAACAAATGTCACCACTCTGTCATCACTGCTGTGATCATGTGCATATTCAGCCACAACACATTGCTTGTGACAGTGTTTTTCTTAAATCTCCTTTCTTCAGCTTGCACTATTAGGCAGGTACCTTTCCCTGTGTAACTTCCAGGTTTATAATAAGTAATGCTTATATGTAATATATGTAATATTATAAATATACAACCAACATTATATACTTAGCAACTTGTGATTCATGTGATGAATATTATGTGGGTATGACTTCAAGGAAGCTTAAAGACCGCATGTATAATCATGTGTATGACATAAGAAAGGGAAACATTACCAATGCGCTGGCCAAGCATTGCCAGCAGTTCCCTCAGCATGTTTTTAAATTTAGGGTCATCCAGATTGTACATAAGAATAGAAGAGAGGGGAATATAATAGATACCCTTGAACTTAATGAACTGAGGTGGATATTAAACTTCAGATCACATGTTGAGCCTGGTCTGAATTCAGCAGTTAGTATTCGACCGGCTCTACTAGGGAATGGATGATTCTTTATTTATGTTATACACATTACAGGTTTATGTTTTGGTTTCATAATTTTATTTTATTTTATTATATAGAGTATTCATTTGTTTTAGAATTAGGAATTGATAAAGTTAATTAAATATGTAGTATTTTCATAAAATTATAAATATTTGAAATATTTATTTAAGGTTTATAAATATTTGATTTATTATTATTTTATATTTTTTATAGATATATGTACACATATATCAGATTTATTTTTAGAGTTATGAATTGATTATATATTGCATTGTTAGTTATATGATCTGCTATAGTATCTATTAATAATTTTTTATATATTTATACATTGCAGGTTGAATGCTGCTATATGAATTCATAATAACGCATAATAGATATAGTTCTTATATTGTTTATATTTTATGATTTTATGATACGTTATGGGATTGATATTAATATTAATGATAAATTAAGCTATATGGGCTAAAATCTGAAATAGACTTATGTATTTGGAAAGACTTATTTCCTTTTTAATAGCCTTTATATATACAAACTAAGCTATGAATGCTATAGTGGCTCCATTAGTTCTTGAAAAAAATTTGCTGCTATATGTTATACTATAGGTAGCCATATCTCTTTTAAAAGTGAATTAACTTAATTGCTTAATTGATGTGTTGATTAAATAATTGGGAATGTTTTTTGTATTTAAGGATTGAACTTCAATGTATAAGCATAACCTGAGGAAGCGTGCCATGGTGGTGCGTGAAAGCGCTTGTTTCTGTTAAAATAAATTATTATATTTCCAACGTGGTGGTTCCTTGCAGTTTTCTATAAATATTATAAATATTGTTATATTATTATATATTGTATTATATTATTTTATTACATGTAATAATATAAATGATATGTAATGCTTTTATATAAATACACCTATCAAAAAAGTGAGTAAAAGTAGTAAACATGGGAGAAAACAAGAATTATAAATAGAATTTGTCTAAGAAGGACATATTTTCAGACTTTTTGAAGTTATACTGGGTTGTTACAGATGACCTGCACAGGTGTATGTATATGACATCTTTGTTTACTCCATTTACAATATTGCTTATACTGCAAAAGACAGCAAGTCACATCATTCATAAAAACTGTTAGCAGATAATACTGAATAAGAAAAATGTATCTTTATATTAATTGGAAATGACATGGGATACAGAATAATCACATGAATTACCCGTCGAAGGCAGGAACCGTAGCAAACTTATGTGGACAGTATTGCCATAAATGGTTCACTGCTCAAGTTCTGCATTCAGATACTATTCCTAAATGTGCATTTTACTCATTCGGAGAAATGTGATCTCCCACATTCAAGATAAAATGTTGTTGTGGAAGTTTGCAATAATTATATTTCAGGTAAGGGCATGAAAGATACAGGCCATGGAAGACAGACTCAAATTATTTAATAAGACTTTAACTAGTAAGTGGCATTTGGTGAAATTAATATTGATATTGTTCAGATATTTTAAAACAATGTCTGCAATCTGTTGTATTGCAACTTTAGACTGAAACGTAACAGCAAAGCAGTGATGTTGGCTAAGGCTGTCATTGGCAAAAAGATGAATCTAAATAGTATGCAAGAGCACAGAAGCAATAAGGAGAATGAGGAAACATAACTGTGTTAGGGTGCAGAGAACCCCCCGAGTCCATTAGCGGTAAAGTGTTAGGCAGCACAGATTGTCTGCACCACTAAGT
This sequence comes from Protopterus annectens, assembly GCF_019279795.1. Lineage (NCBI taxonomy): Eukaryota > Metazoa > Chordata > Ceratodontiformes > Protopteridae > Protopterus > Protopterus annectens. The sequence continues at coordinate 1,297,169,920 of NC_056728.1, read as the reverse complement.
TCTAAACTGGTTAAATGGCTGACACCTAACTGTAAATGAACAGTGTATCTCCTACTGTACAGAGACAATAAGGGATGCCAGAGGTGTGAATCTTGCAGCACTTAACATAAGTACATTTTTATGTATAAAACAATGATTTAGACTCCTGTACTGTATTACCGTCTCTACATTCTGCCATCTACCTTAAACACACTTTGTGATTTGGTGTCACTGTAAGCCTGCTGTATTATGGGCTACCAGAACTGACTCCTGACTATAAGCAGTAGGAAAATGTCACTGAGGTGCAACTCATTCAGGAGGATTTTTGTTTTGTCATAGAAGAAAAAAAAGATGGACAAATGATATTACTAACAGCCAATTATTTGCCGTTAAAAACACAAAGATAGCATTTCTAATCAATGTGCTCTCATGTCTGTAGCCTGACAGTCTATATTATTGTGTACTGGACTGGTATGCATTATCATGTGACTGCAGTTGACTACTTGCTTTATTTTTTTTATAGTAGGCCATCTAGATTGCTTCACTTAATCATTTACCTGAAGTATAATTTAAAACATATAGGTACTCTATGCTTGCAAACAAGCTTTGCATGCCAATCTCTACCCTTTTAGTCTATAGAATCTATATCATTTTATTCAGCAGTTATTCTTACACTACTGACTTAGACATTTTTCAGTTATTTTCAGAAGCTAGTCAGTCACTCCCATTTAGCTCAAAGTATCACTATGCACCTTACACAATCCCACTATTTATATATGTTTTCATCCATTTTGCTATCAGTTTCTGATTGGCACTAACCTACAATGTTCATAATATACTTTCTTCATTCAGGACTTATGCCACACCAGTGTATGGTTTCATAACTGCAGAATGTTGGCCAGTCACTGATCTGAGGACAATTAGGGAATGCGTATCAAACTAGAGCTAAATAATTTTTTCTGCCATTAAACAATGATCACACAACACATTTGTTTATTAAAGTGTTAAAAGTACATCTGCTGAGAGCTTTTTCTGCACAGCTAGTCCATATGTAACCTGCACCATTTCTTTAGCTTTGATAATTAAAACAATGGGGGAGTAAAGCACCATTAATGTAGCCTGTAAACAGGAGGCTTCCTTCTGTTTTTCTACTGATAATTTACACTTGCTCTGAATGGCATGAAAGAAAATGTTGCTGAATGCAAAGTTGCATGCTAATCAGTTTCATTGAATGTAAGGACATTTCCATTTCCCAGAAGTGCTGTAACCTTTGATTTGATTATAAAAAGTAACCCTGTGAAAAATCTCTCTACTCTAAAAACTCATGGCTTACAGGGAAAAAAAAAAAACTAGCAGTGTCCCTGTTGAAGTACCATGTTCTCCAAAAGAATATGGCAGTGGAAAGATCCTTTGCAGTATCACACAATAGAAAGGTGGTTAAAAATGAAAGTAGGGCTCTCAAAGCTGCTTCTTGTCTGAAGTAATTTCTTTATTTGCAAATTGTATGCGTTGTCGCCTCACAGTAAGACGCTGTCCGGTTCGATTCTCAGCTAGAGCGTCTTCTGCGTGGAGACATGCGTGAATGGGCGTACCTTCGTTGAAGGTTGTGCGTCAGGGCTGGTAATTCGGCACATAAAAATCAACTACCAATCATTAGCAGACTGGAGTTCCGCTGTGGCAACCCCTAACTGGGAAAAGCCGAAAGACACAAACAAACTTTACAGTCAGATGAATCTCTAGGGATCTGTGTTAGTTCCCAGTTGTTTGGATTATTTATCTCAAGAGTGCCTGTGTTAGGACATGTATGGTTGTGTACATATGTAGATGACACTAAACTAGGTGGCATTGTTGCTGACCCTTTTGACCTGAATCTCTTCTACAAAATTCTTGATTTATTAATGAAATGGTCTGAAACCAGTGGTATGTGGTGTAACACTAAGAAATGCATGGTTTTACACTTAAGTATACATAACAAAGGCTGTCCATATGTTTGAATAATAATGTTCTAACAGTGGCAGGATGTTCTAGAGATTTTGATATTCTGAAAAAATATATATCTTTTGAAGAAGCATTTAAATGAGGTGACAAGAAAATCATAATATACAGTTATGGATATGCTAAGATTTATTTCCAGCAGGTCCAGCAGTATCTGGATTACAATTTATCCATCAGTTCTAAGACACTGTTGGAGTGACTTTGGGTCCTTCTGCTGTGTATAATACCATGATGTGGGTAGGTAGAATTTGGTATACACTAATATTTTAAAATTGTTGTACTACAGCCACAGTGTTATATATTTAAACACTTGCCATGATGACCCTTGTGAATTTGTTCCACAATGGGTATATGTATGTACTGTACTACACCTCAGTTATTGAAGTTTTTTGTCCATAGGGATAATTGTCTCCACATGGTCTTGCCTGCCTAGAAGCTTTATCTAAATTTTGTGAACTACAGAGACCATTTTTGATTTTGACCCTTCAATTTAAATTTACAACAGGCTTCTGTGTTGCTTTCAGTAGAGCAAAGTAACAGGCCCATTACTCTGACACATTGCACCAGGAAGATCACTTTGAGTAATGATCGCTACAGAACACCTCAGGAGATCACTTTGAGCAATGATCACTACACAAAATACCTCTCAACTGTCCAGATTTTTGCCTCAATTTTTTGGTCTGTCCCTCATAAAATTTGTGTTTTTTCTGGTGAATCATTGAGGATTGAAGTCACTAAATAATGACACACATTTGCGTTTCAGACTTTATATCCTTCAGAAAGTGCATGCTAAAACAAATTGTGTTATTCTACCAACTTTCTAAGTTTCTAAGAGCAATATTAAAAACCTGTCCCTATTTTTGGGCTGTTGACTCCTCATTATTTTAGGCTTTGTCCAGTTTCCTTGTGCTAAGAGGTTGAAAGGTATGCTATTCAACACCCCAGAAGATGACTTGTCACCCATTCAGAGCTTTTTGTGTAGTAAGATTACCTCTGCATAGGAACTGTATATGGACTTCACCCTTTATTCAGCAGACTGTGTCCACATCTCATAGGTTCATAGGTTCATAGGTTCATAGATAGGTGCTAGGCTATTGGCCCAAGGGCCTATGCAAGCCTAGCCAACAAGGTTCCCTGGCTTATGCCACCCAAGAAAGTTATTTTCCTGTGCCACTGTCGAGCAGAGACACAGAAGTGATCCCCGGGGTGTATTTCCTATTTCCCATCCACTCATCAAGATTTTTCTTGAAGAGTGCTAATGAAGAACTTTGCTTGACATAGATGGGTAGCCTGTTCCAGAGTATGGGAAGTCTCTGGGATAGGAATCTATCCCTCCAGCATGTCCTGTTTATTGTGGTGATAAGGTTTAGGTCCCTAGAGCATGGAGCTCGGAGGGATTGGGATTTCTTTAGGTGTAGCATGTCCAACAGCTCTGGGTTTGACATAGCTTTATATGTTAGGCAGAGATCACCTCTGAGTAGGCGATATGCTACGGAGTAAAGCTGGAGTTTTTTGAGGCGGTCAGTGTAGGGCATTTGTTTGAGTCCAGTAATCCTCTTTGTGAGGTACTTCTGTGGCCTTTTCAGCTGCTGCAGATGTCTTGTGAGGTGCATTCCAAAAGGGGAGTTGTACTCTATAATGGGTCTAATGAGTGATGAGTAGAAGGTAACAATGACCCCTTTTTTCCTGGATGAGAACCCTTTTATGATGAGGTCTGCCACGTAGAAGGACTTCCTGACTACTGTGGCGATGTGACTATCAAAGGAGAGACTACTGTCCACCTGGGTTCCAAGGTCTCTTATCACACATTCGGTGTTAAGTAGATTGCTGCCTATGTGTTAGTTCATGGGTACAGAGTTTTTACCAAAGGGGATGACACTGCACTTTTTGGCATTGAGCTTGAGGCCATGGCTCTGACTCCAGGCATCTGTCTCAGAGAGGCCCTTCTGTAGGATGTTCACATCATTTGGGGACTTGACTATGGCTCCTAGTTTGCAGTCATCTGCGAACTTCATTAGCCAGAGGCCTTCTGTGTTAGCCTGTACTTCAGAGAAGTAGATACCAAACAGGAGCGGTCCCAGGACGGAACCCTGTGGTACTCCACTTGTCACTGGTTTGAGGTCAGATTTGGAGTCTGCAACTTTTACAGTGTGGGTTCTGTCAGTGAGCCAGTTGGCAACCCATCTTGTGACGTAGGAATTTATGCCTAGTTTATTGAGTTTAGCTATAATTCCAGAATGGGGGATGGTGTTGAAAGCCTTGGCGAGGTCAAGATAGGCTGTGTGAACCACTTTACCCTCATCTACGGCTTTGGTGACTGCCTCAAAGAAGTCAATCAGGTTCAGGAGGCATGATCTGCCTTTCACAAACCCGAACTGGGTGGGATCCAGAGTTTGGAGGTTACCAATGTCTTTGTTTATGAGTTCCATGATGATACGTTCCATGGCTTTGCAGACCAGGCTCATCAGGCTAATAGGTCTATAGTTCCTGGGATCAGTGGTGGCTCCCCCCTTTGTGGAGTGGGATAACTGTTGCTGTGTGCCATTCAGTGGGCACAAAGCCTGATGCAAGGCTATTATTGAACATGGTGCTTAAGTGGGGAGCCAGTTAATTTTGAAGTTCATGTAAAACACAGCCTGGGATGTTGTCCGGTCCCATGGATGCTGTGTTTTTGGCTTTAGAGAGTGCAGCATTCACCTGCATAGTTGTGATTACAGGGATTCTGCATTCTTCCTATATAGATATGGGCCCTTTAGGGGGTGGGGGTGGGGGTAAAGTTAGCACTGAACCTATCTGCCAGGATGTTGGCAATATCAGTTGGTTCTGTAATTTTCATGCCTTTGTGTTGTAACTCAGAGCAGATCTGGGTGTTGCAATTGAGATTCTTGACATAGCTATAGAATGCTTTGTGGTTGTCTTTGGAATTAGTGGCAATTTTATTTTTGTAGCTAGCTTTCACTTTTTTATCGCCCACTTGTATTCCCTGTGCATCGCTATGAACACGACTGTCTTTGCTCACGGAGTTTTCTGTCTCCAGCTTGCCTGTTCCACAGATCTCACACCACACTGCACACTGCCCACCACTGGCCACCTCCACTGGGCATTACAAATGATATCTGGCTATGAATGAGAAGTTAATTCTGTGACTTCCACATTAATGTGCAGAAATGTGGATAATTCATCCCTCCCATCCACACCATTTGCATTCTCCTCATAAGCTAATAAGACGAATATAGTGAATCAGTCCACTCCTTTTACATGAGCATGTCATACTTATTAGCATTAATATTATTAGTGCTTGCATGCATCTTGGCTACCAACACTAGGTACACTATACCATACTCTGACAACTGTCAGTCATCAAAATATAAAACAGTACGCTAACAAATTAAGTTTCAAAGTTCACAAATAGCATGTGCCAGTCATTACTAAATCTATTTCTGTGATAATATAGCTTAAACCCAAGAGAGAAGTAAACTACAATTTATCACCTAGAAGACAATCCAGAGAGTAAAAGTACCACTCCTGTAATTTTGTGTCCTTTTCATCATTTATTTTATTTTATGGAGGCATCCACCAAATTCAGGACCATGGGCCAACAGTACTATTCCCCTAATCCCATGGTCCCCCTAGTCCATGGGATTTGCCTAACTGCTACTTTATCTTTGACAAATAGGTACTTTTATTCTTCCAGTGTTGAGAATCCAGCATCCCTCATTGCGATGAGTCCACAGGCACATTCATTCCTGTCAACAGAGCCTTATCAATCCATTCCTTTCCTGGGAAGTAGGTCTCTATCAGGGGGAGTGGCAGTTTGCTCATCTCACAGACTGTCCAGACTCCTATCCCTGCAAGCAGCTTACAGACTTGACAACAACAGATACTCAGAGACTGCCATGCTGTTGTAGCACACATGCCTCTCTTGTCTAGCAATGCGCTGTTACTACAGTGCAGGCCTGCAAGACTCCCTCTGTGGGTCAACACTCACCTATTGGCAGGTGCCACCACTGCAGTGAGCCAAACCAGCCTCCTCCCTCAAGCATGAGTGAATCAGCATCTGTCAGTCACTCCAAATCAAATTTGGGTTGGCCGGTCTATGAAATTCATTCCACTGTTCCATGGTAAACAGAATTATATTTAGCCCTATTAACAGTATCTGGTCAAACTGCAAAGTTCTTAAGCTAGTACATGTCAACAATGCAAAAGTTGACAAGAAAAAATGCATCTCTTGCAGAACTGGGGGAGCAATTTACCTTCCTGACATTGTGGTTGTACCTGTAACTTGTGGTGTACAACATATTACAGACTTAAACATTGATTCAGAGTATGGCATCCTGTGGTCTGTTAGGAAAAAACTACAATGAGTTGGAAGCTTTGCTTTTTTAACCACTCTAGTTACTGCTGCATATTGATTTACAATCAGGTTTTCTATTATGTATACAGTGAGTTGATTCTAACTGAAGTTAAAATCAAAATCAAATTACTCTCTCTTTCCTGTATCTACATTATTCCTGACTCTCACACTTTAATCATTGAAGAAGCTCTGAACTTTGCTTCTTCCACTGTGCAATCATTTCATCTTATTATATTACATTAAGGAGAAGTTGTCAAAAGAAGAGTAGAGTGACTCAGCAATTCAGAGTTTTGTACTTCCACAACTTATTTCTGTCACTGCAAAAGCTGACAATGCCTTTGGTTGTGACAGAAAACTAGACTTCATCTTTTCATCTGATCCTGGTAATGCCACAGGTGGCATGATGATTAACTGTTCCCATGATCATCTACCTATTTTTGCCATAGTAAGATCCATAAAGTGAGTTAGTTTTCCTTTTCATGAAGTATACAAGGAGTGTGATGTGGGACATTTCTTTAATGCCCTACACTGTATAAATCAAGGACTTACCAAATGACTCTCACATGATGAGGCAGCAGAATAATTTACTTTTTTTTAGTTAAAATCATCCAAAACATGGTTTCACTTTGGAAGTGCAGAACTGGAACTTCTCATCTACCCCAGATCACTTGCAAGTTAAAATAATGATATCACCAAAGACAATGTGCAAGTCAACTATAACCAGCAAAATTGCTTGTTCATGGCAAACGATTTTGTAATGCCAGAAACTATGTTGTCAGTTTTGCTCTCTAGAAAACTAAACTGTTTTTGCAAAAAAAAAAAAAACAATTCTCAAAACACCTTAAGCAGTTCTGGAATAACAATCTGCTCCTGCATTCTGGACATCCTTCCACATTTCCATAACTTAACCATGTTTACATTCTACTTAATTTGGACTTGCACATTAGAGATTCAGTAAAGTGAATTTCATCTAATGATTGTCGACATACCATTATCTTATCCTGTCAGTGCCGCTCCTGTTCTTATGTATGATACTGTTACCACTACATGATCTACACATTATTTTATAAACTATAACCTGCTTTGGTCTCCATCAAAAAATTGCCCCTACAGGTTTAAAAGCTGTAGTCAGGACCATAGTCTTCCCTGTCCAAATATTAATCAGCCATTTGATTAAAGAAGGAATAGTGCCAACAATTTGAAACTGGCACCTATAGTAACCTTACATAAAATATGTATCTTGACTGCTCTCTATCCTCCTGTCCCTTTCTCAAAAATTCTAAAGGAATACCTAAGTGCTTGGCTACTCCTATACCACATTGATGATAATTTGATACTGCCTCACAAAATTACAATTGATGTAGTTATGACAGTATCAAGAGGCATCTATTTTACCAGATATGTGCAATTCTTGTTATGTTTTATTAAATCTGTAAAATGGTGCAGTTGACAAATAAGAGGCAGAAACACAAAATGTGCATGCTATCATGATGAAGCCTTCCTGTGATGGAGACATTGTTATGATGAAGCCTTCCTGCGATGGAGACATTGTTATCATGATGAAGCCTTCCTGCGATGGAGACATTGTTATCATGATGAAGCCTTCCTGCGATGGAGACATTGTTATCATGATGAAGCCTTCCTGCGATGGAGACATTGTTATCATGATGAAGCCTTCCTGCGATGGAGACATTGTTATCATGATGAAGCCTTACTGTGATGGAGACATTGTTATCATGATGAAGCCTTCCTGTGATGGAGAGCCATTGCTACTCAGTATTTGTGGTGGATTAAATGAAGAATCAGTGGGGGAAGTTGTGGTAGACCTTCTATGAGGTTTGGTCTGATGTCACAGTGGATGAAGTAGTGCTGTCACAGTAGTTGTCCAGTATCAAGGCTTAAATCCGAGCAGTGCAACAGGTGTTTGGAGACATGCCCACTGCCAACTCAGGGTGTGTCCAATCAAAAGGGCAAAATTAACTATTAAGACAAAAAGATGACAGGTAGAAATGACAGAAGGGTACTGTCATGTTACCAAAAATGCAAAATGCCTTCCAATGCCTGGAATTAGATGATGCAGCTGTACAGTTGCACTTCTTTCCCAAGCCACATTCTCGAGTAATGTGTCATTAAAACTCAGTTGTAGTTTAGAAAGGTGGGAGAAATGTTAAATGTTATGTGGTTTATTAGATGCAAAACATGTTTTCATTCTTTCAGTGTCAAATGCTGTACATTTTATTAGATGTGTGAAAATTATGACTTTTTAGTAATTATGTAGCCATATGTGGTAGAATGGAACCATTTTCACATCCAGTGCTTCTTATTTTGGAATCAAACTCTGTGTGTGTTTTAAGCTGTTTGTTTTTAATAGAGAGAAAACTCTGTTTCAATTTGCAAATATTAATCTACAAGAAGAGATGAACCAGGACTTTTATTCTTTCTGTCTTTGTTTGGACTCCTTTGGACTGCCGTCTGGATTTGGAAAACCTGTTAACTTACATTGTAAACTAGGGCTACTATACTTTCTTCATTTTAGATTATGGACCTGATGAACTTAAATCAAATTTTAAGCAGTAAGGCATATTTACATGGACTGTAGAGGAAAGAAAGCACTGCATGCTTTCCCAGAGCCAATAAGCTTAAACATTGACAGTTTGCCTGTGGTTTACCTGCAGTTAATGAAGAGCTTTAGAGAATTCCAGGTAGTTAGGCTGTAGTATTTTCTAGAAAGTGGTAAGAATAAGATTATTTAGATGCAGTTAGAGTTATTCTGTTGCCAACTCTCTCTGAGTCAAATATATTCTTTTATTCTTCCATGAGCAGTGATAATCCCGATTGTATATTTAATTTTCTTTTCTATTCATTTGCATAATTTCTACTAAATTGATTTTTTTTATTAAATTACAAATGATTGTAGCTGGCATTTGCTTTACTGAATAGTGGATAGCTTTGATCTATTGTTTACTCATGGTGCACAAAATTCCTTTGTGTCTACCTAAGAGACCCATTGTAGTTGAAGTTAGAGCATCACTGGAGTTGATAATCACTATAATTATTTCTTTTTACAGCCAATGATGATAGAATATTTTGCTGGCAGGATTATTATCCTTTTATTATTGAAACAACTGATTTATATACGTGTGCATCATTTTGAGTTACAAGCTACCTTATTTCTTGAAAAATCTGTTGAGCTATTTTAGTGTGAACATAATTAATTTGTTTTTGACCAACCCTGTAGTTTCCTTTCATGGAAAAATATTTCTGTATGAGGGTTATAGCTGTGAGGACAATGTTAACCCCAGCCATTTAATGGACCTGTTGGAGCAGCAGTACATTTATATTGATAGATACTTTTCTATTAATGTTTTATCTTTGGTAGCAATAATTTCTTTTTCATTATACAGGGTCTTAAAGCACTTTTTCATACCATCTTTTCTAGTCATTATGGTGATATTTTCTGTAAGGGTTGTAAAGTTTGCCATCACAGAACTAAAATCATTTGATATTATAATTGATGGACACAATTTGTTGTAAAAGAACCAAAGGGCTGTTATGATGCTGGAGCGATGCATGATATTAGTCCCTGTGATAAATAATATGTAGGGCAAACCCCTCATAAAATAAAAATAATGCTGGAAGAACATATAATGGCATTCATAAGGTTTTCAAAATTAGTTTTCTTTTGTTTGTTTGTTTTTGTTTTAACACGTTAGGTGTCATCCCAAATTTGCACTTGAGTTTGTCGCAGTTATTGTTGAAGAAGACCTGGCTTATATCTGCCTTTGAGACCTTGTAGCTAGGAGGCTTCAATAATTAATTAAATATGAGATTTTTACTATGATTATTTATTATACAGGTATTTAATATTTATATAAATGTAAACGATGAGGAAGCTGTACGGCAGAGCGGCACCCAAAAGGCGCCAAATTTAAATAACACTAATACGTAATCAAGGATCGCTTATCCTTACCAAGATATTCTAGTACCAACACAGTTCAAAAATCCATGTAATAATAAATATTCCCTGATAGATGCAAGTCCACTGAATATAATTCAAACAGAGGCAGTTTTCACTTACATTTATTTCAACTGAACTACTGCAGGAAGCGATTTAAGCTGCCAATATTTGTTTATTCATTTTATTTAATATTTATATTTGATCAACTGTTTGCAAATGTATTTATTTACACATGCATCTCTTAGGTCTCTCTTACTGTATTTAAAATTGTTCTTATCATTCTGACATGTAAATCAAGTTTATTGTGACATATTTTCATTGGTCATCTAAGAGTACATTGCTTTTATATTTAAGCAATAATCCATGACTGTATATGGGTTTATAGGGATTTACCCACTGCTGGTATAGTTTCATCATGAGGGTGAGGCCAACAGTGGGTAAATCATGATATACCCACAAACAAGAGTGGATTATTGCTGCTATACAATTACATTATTTAAAAACGAAATTGTTTACCTTTGTTAAATAATGTCTTTGTATAACAGGACTTCAGACTTCTGTGTTCTCTTCCTTAGACTAATGTACTGTGCATGCATATGGGACTTGCATTCACAATCTTGTATAGTACATACATGCAGGAGAATCAACAGAGAAATCAGAATCTTTGTGGCTGTTTATTTTTTTAACAGTTTTAAAAAACTATTTTTACAAGGGATCACACAAAAATATAAGGAAAATTGGGTAAGTTTCTGTTTGTTTAGTTTTGCATAATGTACCTCATTTTTCTTACATTTTGTTTTGTACCTCAGTATATACCAATAGAAAGTTTGACTGCTCAATGTACTTAGGCGGCTGGACTTTTTTCTGCTGGTATATCAATTTATAACAGGCATGCTGGTTTGACACTCTCTAATATTCCGGAGAACCTCAGAACCAAATGCTGCTCTGTTTCTGGAGATGATATCCAATTTGTAATGTATGCTAACGAGCCTTTATTATATAATGGATATTTTCTGTCTCTTTACTTTAAAACCATGTAGGCATATTTGTTTAGATGTAGGTTATTTTAAAGTCAGAGTAATACATTTGTATTTAATCTATTCGGGATTCATGTGGTCATTGCTGAATTGAATCAGAATCTTATATTTCTGGAATAATTTGGTGAATTGTTGTGGGGACTGATTCAGTGAATAGCTCTGCATGCTTCTAAACTGTACAGATGTCAGAACCCTGTTCTTAGATCTCTCTAAGGCATTTGATATGGGCACCATCACCATTGTCCATAATTTGTTATTTTATTATTTTAATCTAGCTTTTAACTTCTAGCCACATATGGTCTACCTCAGTGCCTTAAAATGATTCACTATCTGCCTTTAATGTAGAGTGCAAACAAACTATCTTGAAGGTATGGTGCAGTCTGTCAGATGGGGTTATTTAATCAGTACATTTCCTCCCTGCTGGTGATAATGAGCACTCCAAAGGGCTCAGTTTTTTTCCCTCTTACTATTCACTATATTCCTTAATGAGATGGCACTGTATTTTGGGAATGACATCCTTCTCTTAGAGGAAACTGTCTCTGTTGACAACTTTGAACTGCAGACCACATTTAGCCCTACTGAATCCTGTCAAAAATTTGTAGATTATATTTCAATGCTAACAAAATCACACCAGTGATCCCACGAATGAGACTGGCGAGACTAATATTTCCAAAGCACAGGACCTACTTGAATTCATATATTCTTTTTTGTATGGTCCTTTACGATTCACAGCCTGCAGACCATCAGTCATCCATGGTCAATCTGCCCTTTCATTCCTAGAAGATGTAATTTGATCACAAAAGCTATTGCTTGTGAAACAGTTAAATTATTTATATTGGAATTTAACCTGCCTCTTGGTGGCTGACACCAGAACTGCAGCTACATCATCTGGAAACTGGACAAAAAAGGGGGGCAAAAGTCCATTTGCACTGTTGTCTCAAGTGTAAAACTCAGTTTGCTGTTACCTTAAATGAGCACTTCTGTCATGACTGTGACCACAAATACAGTATCACCATTCATTTATGAATCTACAATATCTCAGCTTCACTATATTCCTTATTTTACATGTTTACAGAAGGAGAATTTCCCCTTTGGAAGGAGATCATTAGGAGGTATGGATTTTTAGATCTACAAGATGAGTTAAAAAGAACACTTGACAGATTGATGAGATGGGGTGGTGATTAGCCATTCTCAAAAATATATACAATAAATATAACATAATGAAATAATGCAACACATGTCCAGGTATCACTGCAGCTCTTAACCTTAGCAGAGAGCTATCTTCTTTTTGGGTATTATGAAGTATTATGAAATTCCTAGATTTTGGGGGCAACTCAAACAGTACATTCATGTAGCTGAAATCTATCTAATATTCCTAATCTAATATTATTTTCTATATTTTTTTTCCCAGGCCTCCACTGTAAATGAGTTTTCCCAAGTAGAATTTCTCATTCAATAAACAAACAAACAAAATGTTACGTAGAAAAAATATTCCAGTTTAGCAATATAATGATACATAGTGTATATTGCTATTAGGAAGGTCAAAAAAATAAAAAATAACACTATGTTGATACGCCACTATATTTCTTTGTCTGCTTTGCAGGGTTTCTATATCCCTGCTAAAAGTATTCGTTTTGTACTTACGTGTTATCGCAACCAGATTTTCGTGGTTGCGAATTTACAAATCTTCCGTAGAAACGAGTCCACAAACTACTGTAAGGTGGTATTCAGAGTCTGTTTTTTGTTGTGGTGTGAACTACCTTTGCATTATGGGGTCTGTGAAGGGGAAGACAAACATTTGAGGAAACCACTTCCTGTTTTACACACGCACGCTGAAATTGTCATGCCTGCGGTTGTTCTGACAAACGGATTCTTTTGAGTGTGTGGAAGGAAGCCTTCAGAGAAGGCAAAAACAGACCCTGAGATGATGGTTTTGGTCACTTTTTTTTTTGGGGGGGGGGACAATTTGTAAAGACATCTTCAGTTGAAAATTTAAAAAAAGCTGCTAACAGCCACAAAGTACAAGAAGAAGCAAACTTTTACAATGTTCCACTAAGTATTCCTGTAAACGGTGACATGAAATGGTGGCGGTAAAGGGGGTATGTGCAATGAAACATTACTTTCTCATGTATTTAAGTCACACACCTACCTAAACACACAAATTCTTACAGAAAACATGGTTTCTGTGCTTCTCAGTACTTTCTGGTAGTGATTTACACAACGGGAAGCAACCAGCGTTAACTTGAAAATCTGGTTGCAATAACACATAATTACCTTCTCTTTTTATTAACTGTGGGTCTACTATAACAAATCAGTTCTTTGGATTAAGTATTCTGAAGTACATTCACTAGTGTGCTAATGAATCAGAACCATTTTTTTTCATTCCTTTGTTATTTTAACTGCAAGTGAAAGTAAAGGAATGTTACCTCTCCCTCAGTTCCCATTCACCTTTACAGCTGGCCCAGTTCCTACTGAAGTTAAAATTTAGTGGTTTTCAAACAGATGTAGATTGTTATTCGATAGTTGGTTGTCTTGTATCAGATTTCATTTATGTAGGAAAATAATTCAGGATTAGAAGAAAGAGAGAAAGAAAAGAATTGTCGTTAGGGTGAGTGTGACAAATGTGGGTGACTAATGAAGGCAGATATTTAATGTTTGTAGATTTTGTAATGCGGCTTCTTCTTATTTTACTAAATGTAGTAAAACAGCCTGAAAGCCATTATGGAAGTATAAGATACATCTGTGATGCTATGTTTTATATATACAGCCATGTCCTAAATAATGTGTCAAAATGTAAGTCACTAATTAGTTGTTATTTTCATAACAGACTTAAATCCACTGATTTAGAAAGTGATTTACATTTGCTCAGTAGATAAAATTGCTTATTTGACATGTAACTAGAACTGAAATAGAGAAATGGATTACTAAAGTTATGAGTTAGAAAGAAAATGCGACCCAATTCTTAGCTCCAGCTCTCACTTTGGCTAGTTTGTCCCCGTTGAAGATTTTGACTATTATGTTGACTTCCAACTGCATCTGGAAACAAGTTTCAGTATGGCATTCCTTTCCATGTAAAGCATGCATAGTAAAAGTAGACCATTTATGAATGAGATAATGACTGTCAAGTGTGTGTTGAGACTGGTTACTTTAATCAAACCTTTATATCAGATTTAGCTTTATTGCTGAGTCAGGCTCTAAAACTATCAGCACTACTTTTTCTTACATTTATTTTTAGTACATTATTTTATTTGCTAACTTTTTAACAGCATTGCCAGAACAGCAATATTTCCTACAGCCTGAATTTTAGATGGAATACATTTAAATAGCACAAGTTTTACGGATTTTTAAAACTCCACTTCCAATCATGAGCGGACAGGTGATCCGCTGTGGCGACCCCTAACCGGGAAAAGTCGAAGAAGAAGAAGAAGAAGAAGATAGCGTACACAAAATAGATATGCAATATGCTACATCTTTTCATGATGGCTAATTAGACTAACCTGGATAATAAAGGATGATTAATTTCCTGCATTTCAATTGCAAATAACTTTTGTCTAATAGTAAGAACCATTAATAGGAAATACACTGCTCAGTCAACACCAATGGTATCAACTATTTTCTTCCAGAGCTGGCCAGGAAATACCGATCTACTGCATGTTTTCATCATCTTCGGTAGGCTGGACACTTAATTCCTTAGTCTGGCTACAGAATAATGTTTCTGATGGACCTTCACCTCTCAAACAAATTAGCTAGAGGGTTTATCTGATATAAAGCTGTCCAACAATCCTCTCCTCACCTGCACTGTAAGAAGACCATCAGTGTTTTGCACTACACATGCAACTGAAACCTGATAAAAGGGTTCCCTGCTGTGGTACCTTGTATGAGTAATCTGTATATTTTCCCAGCATCCACAATGCAGCATGGGTTTTCTGTAAGTAATTTCAGTTTCCTCCCACTCCTCAGAAACATACTTTATATGAATTGGCATTCTACAACTTATCCAGAGGTGTGCATGTAGCATGTGTCTGTGTGTCTGTTCTGTATTAGAATGGCACCTTGCTCACAATGGAAAACAAAATGTCTCTGTTAAATGGAGCTTTTCTCCCCGGGCCTCTGCTGAAACAGGCTGTTGTGACCCAGTCAGATTTTCTGGGTAAACAAATATCAATAAATAAATAAATGGGTTTTACACAAACTGATAGGTGGGATAGGTTTGAACATTCCCACCAACTGGAAAATGGGAATAGTTAGAAAATGGATTGGTTGATGGATGATGGATGGATGGATGGATGGATGGATGGATGGATGGATGGATGGATGGAAGGATGGATGGATGGATGGATGAACAGATAAAAATATGTAACAAAAACATTCAACCTCTTCAATAGATGGAAGCACTTCAATCTTACGCTCCAAGCCTAATATATATGATCAAACCTCAAAGAGAGTCGGTAGTCCCAAAATATTTGACTAGAGTCAGCAACAATGCATTGACATACACAGTTCTCTTTTGAAGTAAAACAGTCCATCAATAAACTATTTTATTTTGGGGGGTGGGGAGTCATTATCTGTCAGGAAAAACAATAATCTTTTGATGGTTGCTAGGCATTTATCTTAGCTCCCATGAAATTCTAAATAGATTTTTGACATCTTCCAATTAACTAGTGACTTAAGGGTCTTTAAAAATGCTCCAGTTTTTAGAAAAGAGGACTGCATCTTATTTAATGTGATGCTTTAAGATCAAAAGGAAGTTTTGCAAAACAGGAAGCTTATAAACTCAAATAAAAGTAGCATTTCTGTAATCTTCATAGGTCCCCAAATTTTAGAGTGCCTATAGGCCTCCCTCACATGTAGACATTTCCTGCTTATATCCTAAAAGAAAGAATACTAACCACAGTCAGAAACTGCTAGTTGTCCTTACATACTTTAACATCTTGTCTGACAACTTTGTTACTAATATTATAAATGACAAGAAACTATCTTAACTTGCAACATTTACTGTATATACGGTTGATAACATCTTGTTATTGTATTAAAGCCAACAACCTGTAATGTTGTTTACTGTTGCTGCAACTTTGTATCTCTATCATGTACATGATGTGGAGCTTTTCTCCCCAGGCATCCGCTGAAAAAGGACCTGCGTCCAGTTGGAATTTCCCAGTAAACAAATGTAAATAAAATAAATAAATAAAAATACATAAGCACCACTATCTTATTGCCCATCACCATACCTTTTGCCTGTCTCTCAGATTGCTGCAGGACACTGTTGTAGCCATTTATTATTTCCTGCCCCTCATAAGTCTTGAGTGATTACAGTCAGTCAATAATTCCAGCCATTAGAGTTTGATTCTTCTTCTTATTGTTCAGAAAACGTTTCATGATGCTAAACCCGTTAACCTCTAAGTGTTCATATTAAGTAAAAATAATCACTGGTGCAACCTAGTGTTCTTCAGCTGTTTAAAGGTTTGTCAGCCACCCCAACATTTGTACCCCCCCCCATCGCACTCAACTCCCCCTGATTTTATGGAGCACTCCTGATTCTGCCTCTTATACCTGCCCCATTGCTCATAACTCATGGAACATTTTGATCAGTCAGTAATGTCCGACAGTAGAGTTTCATATGTCTTATTGTTCAGAAAATATATCAGGGTGCAAGAGCTAGTCCTTGAATTCTTCATTTGGCACAAGCAACTCAAGTGTTTTCAGTACTGAGAGTGCCAAGTTTGAAGCTTCCTTTTACCATTATTTTTAAGTGACTTAGGGTAATATTTATATAGTCTCCGTGGTATCTAGTGGTGGTACAGAGGACTAAAGCTGTGTTTTCTGTGCCAAAGGTATAGGGTTTGAAGCCTTCTATAAAGAGTATCTCTGGTTTCTAGTATTTCTTTGATCATTTGGGGTCTCCAAAATATTGCAGGATTTGCTCATTAATATCCCATTACACAAACATATATACACATGCACACACGCACGCATGCCCACACACACACACACACACACACACACACACACACACACACACACACACACACACACACGCACACATATACACCTACCCTACCTATCCCTTAAGTAACCTCATTACTGTGATGACCCAGGCGCACACACACACACACACACACACACACACACACACACACACACACACACACACACACACACACACACACCTGAGACCACTCATCCCTTTGCAAACACTCATACATGCAGCAGCAGTACCACACATGTACATGCACACATTCTCCAACTACTACCTGTACACTAACTAACTAGCCCTTAAATCTAACATGCTCTCGCCCATTAAAAGTAATGAGTGAATGCAAACTTTTGGTTGAATTAACTCTCTTCTACAGATGAGAAATTCTCTGAAGTAGCATATTCTGCCCCTGGAATGCTTCATTGGCATCTAGCTCAGCTGAGGAGATAGGCCACAGTGGTGCTCCTACAGCCCACATTAGATCACTGTGGTGGGCCTGTCTTTGAAATAGAAAGTCCGGCTGACAATAGTAGTAGCCCATGTTTGGTCTCACCAAGGTAGTGGCCCTTTCTGAATCTGGCCCTATAATGTCTTTTTAATGTATAGAATTCACTCTAGCATTACATACATTAGTTAATTCCTGCCTTCCTTTAAACCTCATTCATCCTCCAGAACATTATTCTTGCTCCTTCTCCTTTCTGAAGATCCCACTTCCAGTTCTTTTATCTTTTTTACAATATTCCATATTTCAATTACATTTGATTTAGATTTTGATTTCTATTTTCTAGTAATTGCTTTTTTGGCAGCATTACACTTTGTAAGGCTTTACTGTGTCTGGATAATTCATAATTCATATCTTACACTCCATCTCAAAAAAATCATTTACTTAGTCACAACCATTTGCTCTCCGAACACTTCTCACAACTTATTCTGTAGTGATTTTTTACGATCTGCTAACCTGTTACATTCCCAATAAATGTTCCTAATTACCTCACTGTTTTCCATCATACCTCCCACATTTGCTACTTACCTGAGGAAAAAAATTCTCTGAAGTCTGCTTAGGGTGTAAAAATACCTCTGCACAATCTTCTGGGCTTGTTGCATTCTTAGGAGTTATACAGATGTCTTCCCATGGGTCTACTTTATTTAAACGAAAACACTTTACGTCGAACACCACTCCATCGACACATATACACCGAACCGTGAAATAATCAAACACACGAAACCGCGAAACTCAAAACACCAAATTATCATACTTGGCCAACCCCACCACCCGAAACATACTACCCACCCAAACAAAATAAATAAACCACAAACATACACCAACCAAAACCCTACACTAAACCCCACATACACCACTATGCACTATCCTTAACCCCTTCCTAACCCTAAGGTCCGTAACTACCGCACACTTACCCTATGGAGCTATAATCAAACAAAATAAATAAACCACACACATACACTAACCAAGCCCCTACCTCAAACCCTACACTAAATGTTAAATACATTACCCATCTTACATTACCTATCTATGCACTTACCTTAACCCGCACCCTAATCCTAACCCTAATGTCCATAACTATCGCATACTTACCTTATGGATCTGTAGCTCAGACGGGCCAACCAAAACACTTCAACATTTCAAATTCCGCAGTAATTTCGCGGTTTTGTACATTCGATTATTTCACGGTTCAATGTATATGTGTCGATGGAGTGGTGTTCGACGTAACGCGTTTTCGTTTAAATAAAGTAGACCCCTTCCCATTGTTTGTTTGTTTGTAAACTTTCCACTCTCTTTTTCTGATCTTGTCTAACCTCCTCTGATTGATTCTTAGAATCAATATTCTTATATTTCTGTCAGAAATGTTAACTAATATTGAACATGATATAACACAAGTCAAAAGTCCTTTGCACACAAAAACTGGCATTCACAGGTTGATAATTCTGGGAAGATAGCCCAATCCCAGCACAATATAGATTAGTAATATACCCCGTCCAAATTTCAGGTTGACCATTTCTGCCGACACTTCTGCTTTGCCACATTCCTGATACCGCCACTGGGCCTTTTTCCCAGCTTACTGTTTAAAGATGCGTGTCTGTTGTTTGTTGCTGACATTGATTCTCTCTCACCATCACCTCTATCCTTTCTGCCTTCTCTTGACTAAAGACTGCATCAGAGGTCTCCGTGGAACACTGAGATAACTGGCTTGCTGTTGTCTGACACAAGAAACTAGTTTGGCTACAGACATCTCTTTGGTGACTTTCTTCTGTACTGGCACTGCCAAGGCAAGTGATGCCCTTGGGATCACAGGCCTCTTGTCATGCCTTGTAACACATCTGGATCTTTTTACGTCTTTATACCAAGTTTTGGTGAGATTTCAACATTCCAAATGTGGCAATCACATTAAGATAGCAGGAGATATTTATTTTATTATAATTTGTTAACCAAGGTAGAACCAGATGGGTCATTTTCAGTTTTTGCCTACGGTGACCCAAGGGAGAAAAACAAACAAGGATTCAGTGTTAAAACCATAATTATAGAGTTAAGTAAGTACAAAAACGCAGTGCATTAAATAAAATGATGAAAGATACAGGTAAGCCAAAGTTACAAAGGCAAGTAAAAAATACAACACAGCAATTGCAATGGTGAAACCAGATATAATGACAATGAGAATACACATGATTTAAACAACACTGAAATAATTACAGTAGTAAAGTGAAAATGATAATTTTATAGAATATTTTCAATAGATACATATATCTGGATGGCAGGGTAGGAAGAGATGCAGACCTTTAAGGGTTAAGACAAGGGAGACATGGGAATTAGTAAGGGATAATTAGCAGTGCAGTTGTCTGAATATGAAGAAACTAGGAATTTAAAGTTACTAGGGGTTGAGGAGCTGTAATATGATGTAGCCAGTGGTAATTGTAGCATCACAAGTGAGCTGCATTAAGTAATGTGGGACTGTATACAATGCGTGGCCTTGCCCTTTCTAAATCATTTACAAGAGGCTTTATTCTGTAGCAATTTTTTGACCTGGTTATCAAAATCAGGAAAGGACGAGCTTGATTTTGGTTGTACTTGTTGCGATTCTCATACGCGCAGGGGGATGTAAACAGTGGTCTGTACTGTGAAATTTGTTTCAAGAGATGAGTAAAGAAGTGGTGGAAAATGCCTGGGAACCTAAGTTATTGCTGGTGGACATTTTCATTAGTCTGATGGCAAGAAAGAAGAAAGTTACGAAGTTTATAAGTGACAGATGCTACTAACATTGTGTATCTCTGTTTTATTGATAGCCAGCTTGTTTTAGCTAGCTATGAACAGTAATGGTCCCTTTGAGGGGCAAGGGTAATACATCTGCGGATATTGTTGTTGGAGAATTTGTGTGACGCCAGTTATTTCTTGGATGCAATTCCTGCAACAGGTAGGCCATATTTTCAAACTTGGTAAGTGGAAACTCCTTACCTATAGCAATTCATCCCTTAGGGGAGAAAATGTGTGGGATATTTCTATACCAGAACCGAGTTTATTAATTTTTGGTATAGAAATGAAAATTGAGGGGTTTTGTCAAGCCAGACACCTGGATATTTAAAGTTTAGAGTATTTTCAGTGGGTTCTTGATTATCATACTATATACTCCAATGTTGAGAGACTAATAATGTTTTTTTTCTGGTACCAAAAATCATAAATTTTATTTTCTTGGTGTTTAGAATAAGTTTGTTTTTCCAGTAGCCATTTGGATAGTTGGGGATTAATTTACTTACTGTCAACCTCTGTCCATCAGAAACATGGAGGCCAGACCATGGGTGAATTTGCAATTTTCCAACCAATGATCAAGGTTTCTTTTGAATAGGGTCAGGGATGAACTCTGCTTCAGATAAATGGGGAGCTTATTCCATAGAGTGAGGATACTTTGAGACACATATTAGTCTTTCCAGCCTGTTTTATTTATATTGTATGCAAAGTTCAGGTCCTTGGAGCTAGTGTTTCTGATGTTGTTTGTTTTGCAGATGTGCAAGAGATCCATTAGAGCTGGATCTGAGGATACCTTATATGCTTGGCATAGATCACTTCTCGGTAATCATTTGGAGACTTGAGTGCAGAGATAAGGCCTTAAGGTGGTCTGTGTAAGGCAGGGTATTCATACCCTGGATTCTCCTGGTGAGGAGCCTTTGTGGGTGTTCCAACTGTTGCAAGTACCTGGATAGGGAAAATGCCAAAGGGGCATTGTACTCAGTGATGGGTCTGATAAGGGCTGAGTACAGGGGTACTATAACCTCCTTGGAACTGGATGCCATACCCTTGCTTATGAATTGGGTGACATATGATGATTTTCTTTCCATCTTGGATGCATATTGGTTGAAGGCCAGATTACTGTCTACATGTCTTTTCAAATTCCTAACTATCAAGTCAACTCTTAGGGGTCTTTTATTGATGGAGTAATTAGCATGGGTGGATGATTTCCCAAAGGGTGCTATAATGCATTTCTTCATGTTGAACTTTAATCTATAGCTTTGGCACCAGTCATTTGTTTGTGTTAGACCATCTTGTAGGATGATGGTGTCATGGGGGATCTATGATATTTCCGAATTTACAGTCGTCTGCAAACATGGTGAGCCAGAGACCTTTGACATTAGACTTGACTTCTGAGAAGTAGATGCTAAACAGGAAAGGGTCCAACATGGAACCCTTGGGAACTCCACTGGTAACTGGCCTCCAGGTGAAACTGGTCTCACAAATCCTGACTTCTTGGGTTTTATCTGTGAGCCAGCCAGCAATCCAGTGAGTTTTGTAGGGATTTATGCCTAGTTCTGAGAGTTTGTCAACAATACTGAGTAGAGTATTGTATCAAATGTCTTGGCCAGGTCAAGGTAGGTGGTATGCACTATTTTCCCCATATCCATAGCCTTGGTGACCCTTTCAAAGAAGTCTACCAGGTTGAGTACGCAAGACCTTCCCTTAACAAAGCCAAAGGGGATGGGTTCAGTGTCTATAGGTTGCCAATGTCCTTGCTGATCATTTCCATGATTACTCATTCCATGACTTTACATATTAGACTGGTAGACTGATGGGTGTGTAGTTCCTAGGATTGGTTGATGTCCACCATTATGAAGAGGGATGACCATTGCAGTCCCCCATTCCCCTGGCACATAACCTGTTTTGAGACTGTAGTGAAGAGTGCTAAGTTGTGTTTTAGGTATTTAGGAGGCAACCAGGGATATTGTCGAGACCCATTAAATCAATGTTTTTGATCTTAATGAGTGCCACTAGGACCTGCTTACTGTTGATAGGTGGGAGGATATGCTAGATGGGTTTTCAGTGAGAGTAGTGGGGAGTGAAGTTAGAGCTAAATTTATCAGCCAGTAGATTCACAATGTCACCTGGACAGTGAAGGTTGTGCCATTTACCACCAGTTCTGCACACTACTGAATCTTACCTTTGAGGTACCTTTATGATGGACAGAGATGCATTGGGTCTATATATGATGATATCATTTATATAACGGTATTTGGGTTTGTGGGAGGTCTGCTGGAAGTTTGCTAATGAACAATAATAATAATAATTCTAGTGGGAAAATATTGGCCCCATGAGATAGACATTTAGTGGATCTTATTTTAACTGAAACATGCCTCCTATTTAAGAAATCTTTGAACCAAAGTAGGGTATTTACATATTTCTGCCCTAACTAGAGAGTAAACTAATATTTCATAATCTAAAATGCCAAAGACCTTAGTGAGACTAATAACAGATGGTATAGGAAGTAATTTCTTCGGAGCCATAAACTGATGGAGACCAAGGTACCAATTTTATTTTTAATTCTGGAGGTTGTAAACTATACAATTGTTTCACCCTAACTGTTACTAACACCTTTGGTACAGTATTTCAAAAAGGATTTACATACATGCCATCTAGGCAGCCTGATGTTGTAGACCTCATAACTGAACTTAAATTGTTTACCAGAAAGCTGAACGTAAACTGTATTTTGACGCCCAGGGATGACAGTGCACTTAATTCTTGCCTAAGGAGAACTAGCTTATTCATCCCTCCACTCTTACACAGTATAAACTTATTCAAGTAACTATGCAAAGGAAGTATAAGGAAATGGTGCAATAAGAATAGAAAACCTGTTTTACAATCTCACCAATGAGGAGAGAGAGTTGTTGCAGGTATTGGCCAGTGACAAGAACGTACGCATTATGAAACTGGATAAGGGTGGGGGAGTGGTCATAGTGGGCAAACACCTTTCTTCCTCCAAGACGTTGGACTAGCTGCACAATGGGAAATTATTTTATTGCAGTATCTCACAATGAAATGAACATTGCATACCATGCCATGCCATAAGTTTTACTACTGGAGGATATCTTTGTGACTTATGACCTGCCTTTGACCTTGAGGAAGTTTTTAGTGGTTAACAAACCAAGAATCCCAGGGATCTTCAGTATTCCAAAGATCCACAAATCGGTCACTGACCCTCCTCTAAAATCTATTGTGGCACCTGCAGGGTCCAAGCCAGAACCTCTGGCCAAAGTTGTTGACTACAAACTCTAATCATTTCCTGCAGACAAACAACACCTACAAAAATTAATAAATTCATCAGACCTATCAATGAGCACAATGCCCCCTTTGGTATGTACCTAACCAGGCATATCCAACAACTGGAATGTTCACAGAGGTTTCTCACTAAAAGAATACAGGGCATAAATAATATGTCCTGTACAGATGCCTCAAGGCCCTATCCCTGTATTCTGTCTCCTACAGGCTTTTGAGGGGAGATCTATGCCTGGCATACAGGGCATTGTCAGACCCCATTCTGATGGACCTCCTACATATCCACAAAACAAACAGTACAAAAAGTACCCATTCTAAAGACTTAAACTTTGCCTGTGATATGAATAGGACCTGCTGGAGAGATAGGTATGTATCACAGAGACTACCCTGTCTATGGAACAGGCTCCCCATCCATGTGAAGCAGAGTTCCTCCCTAAACCAATTCAAGTGCAACTTGGACAATTGGATGGGAAACCGGAAATTCATCCCTGGTTTGGCACCTATGTCTCTGATGCAAACAGGTAACCTGTAAATGGTTCATCTCCCAGGCCCATGCTTACACTTATCAACGTTATCAGAACTCGTCAGAGATTTGGTATGCATGGCTAGGCTTAAAAAGGCCCTTGTGGTCGTTAGCCTAGTAAACACCTATGAACCTATAAAGACTCCTGGCATTTTCTGGAGTCCATTTCTGGAATTACATTTTCAAAAGAGGTTTTGTTTGTCACTATTGACATTAAAGATTTATTTTCTGTAATCCCTCATGAAGAGGGGGTTGGATTGGTTCCATCAAGCAATGGTTCGAGGTACCATCCTAAGTCTGACAGAGACTAGACTGATACTACAATGTATGGAGTTAGTGTTCACAAATAATTACGTTTATAATGAGGATGAATATTACAAAAAACAAAGAGGTGTGGCTATGGGGGCAGCTTCAGCCCCCATTTTTGCTAACATGGTCCAATGGTTTTGGAAAACCTCCATGGTTCTGAATTCACCCTTTTCTTCCAAGTTAGAAGTCAATTTGAGGTATCTGGTAGATATTTTTATTTCAAGGGTGATTTAGAAGAGTTAAAATAATTTATGGATTACTTAAATCACTCTACTGATTTCTTAGAATTCACCATCAGTATGACAAACAGACCATAGCCTCTCTTGACATGTTATATAAGAACTTTGAGGACCACAGGTATGAATCCAACATATTTAGAAAGAACACCTTTTCAAATGCATATTTGCATTTTGACAGTCAGCACCCCATCTAGCAAAAACAGAACATTTGTTGAAAAGAGAGCTCTACTGGCAAATTTTACTGAATGCTACTACAGCCAGGCATCAAAGATTCAGTATCTATTAAACCTATTTTGAAAATCAAATCTAATTGCCTGTTTTAATGTTGCAAGGTCAAGGACATTTATGAATTTCAATACTTTTATATGTACATTTTATGACAGAATGTTTTTAATGACATCCCCCAACTTTTTCATTTTATTCCTATGAAAGCTTTTAAATAATTGTTTACAGATAAATTATTTGAAGGAATATTTATTGACATATTTATTTTATGCAACATATTTTATGCAAGTATATTTTATGTAAGTATTTCTTAGGTGTGTACTTCTAGAGCCTTTTAAGTGTGTATTTAAGAGTGTTTGTTTCTTTAAAAATTACTTCTCCAGGCATGGTGCCTCTTTCTGAGTTTTTAAAAAGGAAGGACGTTTCTCTGTTATAGTTTCTGATAAAGTTCCTGTGTTTTGGAACAAAAGCGCTAAAACTGTGGTGAATGAATGTTCGGTGGGACGTTTGGCGCAGTTTTTATTATTTCCAAGTTTACATAGTACACTGTTTTGTGTTTTATTTCACACGCTTAGTGAGACTAATGAATACTGGGTGGCCGCAGTTGTGCAGCAGTTAGCATTGCTGCTTCACAGCAAGAGGTTCTCTGGTTTGATCCTCAGCTGGGGTGCCTTCTTTGCAGAGTCTGCATGTCCTCCCTGTGGTCGTGTGGGTTCCCTCCGGGTGCTCCGGTTTCCTCCCAAAGACATGCTGTAGGTGGATTGGACACTGTAAATTGGCCCTAGATGTGAGTGTGTACATGTGTGTGCCTTCTGTGGAAGGTTGGGTGCCAGGCTGGCAACTCAACACTGTAAAACTCCACTGCCAACCATGAGCAGACAGGTGACCCGCTGTGGCAACCCCTAACCAGGAAAAGCCAAAAGAAGAGGTGAGACTAATGAATACTGAGCTTGTCAAGATTTATTTATCTGCATATATTTTAGAATATCCTCTTTGAAGCTGTAAAATGCTGTTATAATGTTTTGGCATGACCAAGATTTATGTTGATTTGGGGAGAGGATACTATATTTTTAGTGAAGTCTGTTTGTGACTGAAGACTAATTTTGCAAAAATCTTCCCACATCTTTTGCAGATCCGCCATTGCAGCCTGTTTATTGTGAAATGGTAAAGCTCATTTCTTCACATAAGTAATAAAGTCGTCAGATACTCTGATATGGGAGATCTGTTTCATAATATGACTGTTTGATATGTGCAAATGCCCCTCTCTATGCAGTTACCACAGTGGAGTAGTCTAGATAGTCTCCCATAGTACCTTCAAAAAGTTCCACAAATTTCTTCTTGTTAGGCGGACAAAATATCGTTTATCTTTCTGTGTAGTTAAAAAATACTAAATATTTCTTCTAGCTGGTATTGTCCAGCCTTCAGTCAAGGTTTCAGTCTGCTGGGTGTTTGTAATGTAGTGGGGCAAATTTTACTGCAAGGCCTGAGGGAGTGATTTTTTTTTCAAATAAATTGTCATATTTTGCCCCATCATACCCCCTTTAGGCCCATGAGATACAGAATATTCCATCATAAAATTATTACTCAACTATATGGGTTTAAACAGACAATTAATTAAAGTTAATGATGCTAGAGTAGCACATCACTTGTTTATTGTAACAATGTGGGAATGGTATATGTTATAGGAAATTCCTGTGACATATTACTCATGCTATTTGAATCTGAAGTTTATAGACTCAAGCATTTGTTTCCTGGGTCAGACAATACATAAAATTAATAACAATGAAAGATGCACTTAACTGATAACCATCTAGAGAAATGTACCAAATGCAGAAAGTGATAGTCTATGATTTCTATTTTTGGCAAAAAGGAAAAGAAAAACAAAAATGAAGAGTTAAGATGCAAATATTACATTGTTTGCAAACATCGTTTACTGGATCGATGTCGATAGATCGAAAGTACATTTCAGCAAAATGTACATGAGCAAATTCACTTTTGCAAAAGTACATTTTATCAAAAATGCACTTTTCCGAAAAAAAAAAAAAAACATGCCAAAAAACCTAGACAAAACACTACTCATGTTTATGCAGGGGGGGGGGGCAAGGCCCCCTGCACCCCCATGTGGCAGCCCCCCACCCCTCTACTTTAATATTCTCACTCCGAGATCGCACTACAGTGGGGAAAGGGAATATTCCCTTATCCCTGCTGTACCACAATCTAAGCAACAGTTTGCTTAGTTGTACAATCAACATTACATATTGATGTACAACTAGATCTACATGCAAACTGCATGTTTTTTTTTTTTTTTTTTGCGAAAGTGCATTTTTGATAAAATACACTTTTGCGAAAATGAATTTGTTCAAGTACATTTTGCTTAAACGTACTTTCGATGTTCAGAAAAGGACCCCTTTTACTTACTTATTTTAAAATAAATTTTAACAAAAAAGAAAATACATCTTTATGAAAGACAAACACCACAGAAAATCATATTTTGTAAGGAAAATTTTTGTTGAAACCAGCCATTAAAGAAAGCAGAACTTCACATGCTACAATTCGATTTCCGTACATCTGATCAAAGCATGGTTTTTCGGTTCCCAATTCACTGACTATTAAACCCTGAAAGCAATGAGATGAAGAACAAAAAAAAAACACCCAAAAATCTCTTTTTGCAGGCAGACAAGTCTCCTGCACTCCCATATGGGGTGCTCTTCCCCATATCCCTTAAACTGTATATACCAACTTCATGGATGTACCACATCAGAGCTAAGGGCAAAACCCCAGGAAGAGCCCTCTGCTGGCTGGAATAGTGCAAAAATGTTGCGGTGAAAATCACCGCAACATTTAACTAAAGTCCATTGACCATCTGTGTTTCAACAACCTATAGATAAGCTGTTACAGTTGAACAAAATGTCCTGAGTAGTACGTACGAGTCCTCAAGAAGACACTTTAATTGCTTTAGTGAAGTATTCCAAGGTGTTTCTAAATCTTTTCTGCAGAAAATAAAGACAGAAAACACATTTCCACCTCACTTGTACTCAGCATTGTTTTCATTTTCTGCTTAGTGCATGTTAAGACCTTTCAACATCATGGATATTTTTCTAAAGAAATTCTTCTACAAATTATTTTCTGGAGATTGTACTTTACTGGGACATGTGCAGTTGTGATGGGTGCAAAATGTTATGTCAGAGCTGAAGGATACATTACGTATTTAAATACTTCGCAAAATCTATTACGATATAATTTATTAAAGATTGAAAAGATTATACAGCAACCTTTCTATATTAAAATATTAATATCATCCTATGTAAATACCATCACAAGCATATCCATCCCTAAAATGTTTTTTTATAAACTGCAAAATGAATTTAAATCAGGCCATTACTGTATCATAGGTTAAGCAGACCGGCTGTCAGATCTTATGAAATATACAAAAAATGTAATCTGCATGTGACAGTCCTAAATAAAATTAATTTGCTGTGGTTAATAAATGCAGCTCATTCCATACAAGAAAAACCTGCACCTGATGAAAAAAAAAACATTTTGTAATATTTGGGCTGCAATCTCTTTCCTACTGAGTCTCTGACATGCCTGACATATTGACTCAGAAAGCATCTTTGCCAAGGTCTAGAAAAACCCTCTGAATCTTGTGTGATGCCTTCTTTTCCTAGTCTCACATCAAAGATGCATTCCTGCAGATCTTTAACTGCTACAATCTCTGTGAACATTTCAAATGAGTTATCTACTTTATTTTGTTGGTAGATAAGAACATTTTGTTCTTTGCATTTTCAAATTATAATGTGCCCTACTTTTTACATTTGTAGACTACACTGCACTCTGTCTTTTTAACTGTGTCTGCATTTGCCAGAGATTAAAAGAGAAAACCACACTTAATTTAATAGATTCTTTTTTCCTATAGAATATAAACATGCAACACTTTTTTCGAGCCCTAATTATTCTTCACAAACTCCAAAGTAAAATGGAATATTTATCAGTACTGGGATTCAGGTCTACCAGCTGAATGAAATGATTCATAGAGTCTACCCCCGCCCATTCTGAAAAAGTATTATCTACAGCGTGAGTATAAAGAAACTTTTGAACTCCTTTACAAACTGCACATCAAGTTGCCACAGCCGGCTTTTGTGCTACTTAAGGTAATTTCACACAGATACAAGGAGGAAAGCTTTCATTAAACTAAGCCGTTGCTAGGATACATGAAGCATGGTGGTTACTCCTTAGCAATACTAATCTCACAGTAGGTGGAGTTTTGGACATAGCACTACAGACTTCTTAGTAGAAAGCAACGTTTTCTCATAGGAATTGTTCTCAAGGATTGCATTTTAAAGAGACCTGAAAACCACATTACGACACTGGCTGTGTTATGAAAAACAGCTATACAAACAGCATGCTATGCTGTAAAAAATGTGCTGTAACTGATAAAAAGTGGTAGTATTCAGTCTGTTGTGATATATTGCATTTTTATCAGTAATGACCCTGATGAATCAAATCACATGTGGACTGCAACTTTCTTCTCTATGAAAACAGATACAAATGGTTCATTATAGAAAATGGGGCACTTACTGTCAATAAAGCTGTTCTTCTATAGTTTCATAGTTTCATAGTTTGGTACTAGGCTATCTGCCCTGGGGCATTTATAAGCCTAGCCATAGTGATGTGGCTTTCACCACCCCATGTAATGGTACAAAGGTGTACAGTATAGATTTAGAATACTGTGCCTCTGTCTAGTAGTGACACAGAGATGACCCCTGGGGTAAACCTACGATCTCCCATCCACTCATCAAGGTTTCTCTTGAAGAGAGTCAGTGAGGGGCTCTGCCTAACATGAACTGGGATTCTGTTCCAGAGTATGGGAAGCCTCTGAGTTATGAATCTGCCCCTCCAGCATGTCCTATTCATATTTGTGCTGAGATTTAAATCTTTAGCTCTTGTGGTTCTGATGGATTTGGATTTTTTGAGGTGGAGCATGTCCATCAATTCTTGATTGGACATGGCCTTGTACGTCAGGCACAGATCACCTCTGAGCAGGTGGTATGCTACTGAATAGAGCTGGAGTTTCTTTAGTCTGGCAGCATATGACATATGTTGGAGACCCTTGATCCTCTTGGTGAGGTACTTTTGGGGTCTCTCTAGCTGTTGCATGTGCCGGGTGAGGTACATACCAAATGGGGCATTGTACTCAATCATGGGCCTGATAAGGGAGGAGTATAGGGGTACAATGACCTCCTTTGATCTGGATGTGAATCCCTTCATGATAAGGTGGGCAAGGTAGAAAGTCTTTCTAACCACTTTGGCAACGTGGGTGTCAAATGAGAGGTCACTATTGACTTGGGTCCCCAGGTCTCTGATAACTTTTTCCATACTCAGTGGGTTACTGTCTATGTGATAATTTGTGGGTACTTTGTTTTTCCGAAAGGGGATGACTATACATTTTTTGGCATTTAGTTTAAGGCCATGACTCCAGCACCAGTTGTCCGTTTCAGTGAGGCCTTTCTGTAGGATGTATGTGTCAGCTGGTGTATCGACTATGGCACCTAGTTTGCAGTCATCTGCGAACTTTGTCAGCCACAGCCCTCCCATGATTGCTTTCACATCTGAGAAATAAATGCCGAACAAGAGGGGTCCCAGGACAGAGCCCTATGGGACACCACTTGTGACTGGCTTTGAGTCTGACATGGCTCCAGCGATTTTGACTTTATGGGTTCTATCCTTTAGCCAGTTTGCCACCCATATTGTGACATATGGATTTACATTTAAGCTGTTGAGCTTGTCTATGATGCCAGAGTGGGGTATTGTGTCGAAAGCTTTAGCCAAGTCCAGGTAGGCTGTATGGACTGCTTTCCCCTCGTCAATGGCTCTAGTGACTGTTTCGAAAAAGTCACCCAGGTTCAAAAGGCAGGATCTGCCCTTTACAAAGCTGAACTGGGTGGGATCAAGTGTCTCTAAGTCCCCAATGTCTCTGTTTATGAGTTCCATAATGATTCTTTCCATAGCTTTGCAGACCAGGCTGGTTAAGCTTATGGGGCGGTAGTTACCAGGGTCTGTAGAGGTGCCTCCTTTGTGGAGTGGGACAACTGTTGCTGTACGCCAGTGTTCAGGTACATATCCTGTAGTAAGGCTAAGGTTAAATAGCATTTTTATGTGCGGGTTTAGCTCTTCTTGGAGTTCACATAGCACGCAACCCGGGATTCCGTCAGGTCCCATTGATGCTGTGTTTTTAGCTTTGCTGAGGGCAGTTCTCACCTGGACATCTGAGATGACAGGGAGGTTACATTCAGCTGGGATAAGTATTTCTTCTTTTGGGGGTGAGGGAGGGGAGAAATTTGCACTTAACCTGTCTGCCAGAATGTTGGCAATATCTGTGGGTTCAGTGTATTTTTTGTCATTGTGAACTAACTCTGAACATATCTGAGGGTTTCCACCCAGGTTTCTAACATAGCTGAAGAAGGCCTTGTGGTTATCTTTAGTGTACATAGCGATTTTTCTCTCAAAGTTGGCCTTGGACATTTTTATGAGAGAACGTAGCTTTCTACTAGTGCTGATCAGAGATGCCTTCTCTTTATGGGATTTTGCTCGTGCAGTAGCTTCCTTCTTTTGTTATACAATTTGTTTATGGCTGGGGTCCACCAGACAGGATGCCTGCCCTTGGTGGAGAGGGTCTTGGTTTTATTTGGGATTGCATGATCCATACATTCTTGGAGATGTCCGTAGAAAGCATTTGTGAAGGATTCTGCATTGTGGGATGTGGTTTCCACTGGCCCAGTGGGCTTAAAGGATGTCATCTCAGTTTTAAGAAGTGTAAAGTCGGCTTTTGAGAAGTTTTTCACTGTAGTCTTTTGTGTTGAGGGTGGAGGTGGGATATGTATATCCAGGGTGATTAGTTTGTGGTTATATCTCACTAGTGAGGGGTATACTTTTGGTTTGGAGCACTTTGTCCCCATGTTTGTGATGATCAGGTCTAGTATATTATCTCCCCTTGTGGGAGAGGTGACTAGCTGTTCCATTGCATTTGAATTTATGAATTCCAGGAACCTTTGGGCTAGGGTGTTTGGGCTAGAATAATGCACCCAGTCTATGTTAGGGTAGTTGAAGTCTCCCAATAGAGCAAGAAACAACAGAAGTCAATATATAGAGCAAGAAACAACAGAAGTCAAAAATCTACATGAAACAGTTGACACACAACTAGAAATATCTTGGAACAGGAATTGCACCAAGATGTAAGATATGAAAGCAAAGTGCCTGTATCAGAATACCTATAAAAATGTAGAACTTGTAGTTTGCATGCTCTTTGGCAGCAATGACCATTTGTGTAACTTGGAATGCAGTTGTAATGAGTACTGAGCATATCTCAACTGCCATTGCATTGTCTGTAGAAAAAACACTTCATATAAACTGAAATTTCCAGTATAGGATGAAAATGGTAGTGGTGTGTCTACATACACCATACATGGCCTGCAAAACATCAAGCATAAATAAGAAAACCACTGCCAATCAGAGGTGAGCCAGTGCTACACGCCTCTGTTGAAGTAGAACAGAAGGAGAAAGAGAGATGATGACAGGAAAAGAAGGCAACATAAGTTAAAGTTATATGATAAGAAATTATCGATACACTAGCTTCATTCAGGCTAAGCAGGTTAATTGACTGAACCTTTAGTGTAAATGCAAATAATGTGACATCTTAGTATAAATTGTTAGAAAATGGAAACTGTGTATAGTTATGGCTGCTGACAGTAGGGTGAACACAACATAGCATTGCACACACAAACGTACCACATGCACACTTGTGTGTGCAGACACACACACACACACACACACACACACACACACACACACACACACACACACACACACACACACACACACACACACACACACTGGCAAAATATTGTTTGTATTCTGAGGATATAAGGCCTGCAGGTAGGGAAGTTATATTCCTGTTCTTTCACACACTAGCGTTGAATCTGGTACATATTTTGTTTGATGCCCTTGGAAAAACTGTAGGTATGTAAAAATAAATTCATATTTAGTTCTTAAATATACTGTACAAATACTCAGTTGATCTTTTTGATACAAAAATTTAAATCTGCATCCTTTGCACAACTCCAGTTCAAATAACAGAAGTTATTTTCACAGCGTAGTTTCTCATGGTTGAACTTCCTTTTTATTAAGTTATATGCATAACCAGATTACATCACTGTGCTTTTCCATCAGTACACCTCCTCCTATTCCCATTTTGTCCTTACTTTCAGATACTAGGTAGACTTCCTTCTACTCTTAGACTAGCCTAGCTTCTCTTACCTTGCCTAACGGTATTTATTTCTCCATCTCTAGAAATAAGATAGCTTTCATATGCTTTAACTTTATTTTCTCCATATAATATTCTGTACTTTAGTGTTTCGTTTCCTTTCAGTGCCTGTGGACGTGAAATTGTGTCCTCTGTTACTGAAACAGCAGGAGCTCCATCACGTGTCATGCCACTGAGAACTGGCCCTATACAAAAGTTTCACCTATGAGCAGCAGCTGACTGGGATTATTTGTTATTGTACAATGTAAGCAAGTTTAACATGAAGAGGACAGCTGTATATTATACCAACGTAGTCTAAGATTTCTTCCTCTGTGCTGGATAGTGACTGTGACATCCTGAAGGGATTAGTCCTTACAGTTTAAGGACCACTGACCTAACTGGTCACTGTCCATTCATATAATCATTAGATTACATTGCTTAAACCAGTAACTTCCTCCCTCAGCTCCTTGATTTCTGCTTTCAGTAATTGAAGAAAAGCCTATTTACTTTGTATTTCCAAGCTAATGGCTCAGCACCAGCTGTAAACTGATTGCTTTCAGAAGTAAAGCACCTCCAAGGTCAGGTAATCTATGTTATGCTCTTCTAACCTAACCCCAGTTTTAACCCATTCCAACTTACACAAGTTTATACTTCCCATGTCCACCTATCACTCATGATACCCAGGCCATATAGCTCTACAACCTACTTTATTGTTAACACAGAATGGCTGTTTTTTTCTATTCAGCTTTTCATAGCTTTCATCTTATATTTACCATCATTCAAAACACCCTTTCTCCCTCCTATACTGCTCTGCACTTTATCCACTCCTTCTGAGCGCTCTCCCTGACAGTAACTCAAAGGTATTTTTAGCAACATTCCCTTCTCCATTCATCCCATCAATCTCCCCTCTTATAAAACAGACTAGGAATGTCTTTCGGCCTTTCCCGGTTAGGGGTCGCTACAGCAGATTACTGAGCCGCAAATTGATTGGCAGTGGTGTTTTTACAGTGTTGAGTTGCCAGCCTGGTGCCCAACCTTCACAGAAGGCACACACACACCTACCTGCACGTCTTTAAAACTCACTCGAACACAGGGAGGACATGCAGACTCCACACAGAAGGCGCTCCAGCTGAGAATCGAACTGGAGAACCTCTTGCTGTTATGTGACAATGCTATTCGCTGCACCACTGTGGCTGTCCCTTTTATAAAACAGACTAATGTTAATTTAACTTTGTTATCCCAGTACTGACAATGCTTCTAACCAATATGCTGCTATTTTTTTTATACTTACTGCACTATCCACCTCACTAGCAGTGATATTTTTCTAATAATAATAACTATTAACCCCTAATAACCCACATTTACCACACCACAACTCACCTTAGATCAACCACAACATGTCACCTTACACTAGCATTCTACTTTCTCTGGCCTCTCCAACTGCAGGTACACCAAATCAAAGTCCTTATTAAATAAAAAATTATCTAAACTAAAATGTAAATGGTAATAGAAATAAAATATTTGGGTGAAGGCTGGAATAACCAAAGAGTAAGAAATATAAATAAAAGTATATCCAGACAAATACAGCATGATGCACTAATATGTTAAAATATTTGCAAACTTTATTACAACAACAAACAGATAAAAAGATGAGCACTTTCACGTCTACCACAGCCACTTTTTCAGACCTAAAATACACAAGACACAGTAGCATTTTAAATACTCTGTTTAAATTCTGGTGGGACAGAGGTCTTGATTTCAATATTGGTCTTAAAAGGTACAGTGCCATTTATACCTTTCCCACTATCAGCATTCAGCTCTAAAATCCACTTAATTTATAGGTACTCTGTTCTTGTTTTAATATCACCACATCTAAGAGCAGATTTAAACAATTCCAAAACTAAAAACTTAAATGTATGAGAGAAGTCAGTTGCAGAACATGCTTAGTGACAGCATTTCTAGTATCTTTCTTCAAAATATCATTGCAATGTTTACATATTCTGTCCCTTAGGGCTCTATTAGTCTTGCCAACATAACAGCAAGCACAGGCATCACAAATGGCAAGATACACAAGATTCCAGCTCTTACAATCTGCATAAAAATTGAAATGACACACACATCCAGTCATAATATTCTTGTAACTACTGCAATTATCAATATAATTGCACATGTGTGCCTTGTCTATTAGTTTTACTCGTAGATTGGTGGCCAGAACATCACACCCTCTTCTTCTGCTTCCAACACCACTGACTCAATATCATCTGACTTCAACTCTTATTTTATACAGCTAGTACTATCACTGAATAATAATAGTAACAATTCACCTGTCTCTCACTTTCTCTGCCCTATCCTGTTCTAACCAGTCACATTCATTCTCCCTATCTCCACCTCTACTATAAGAAAACTTCTACTGAAACTAAAACCAAGCTCTTCAGCTGATGACCAACATCCAGCAGATTATCGCAAAAACAGCAGATGACACCAGCACCAGAGCATTCCATGTACCCATACTGATAAAGTACTGATCTGTATCCAAGAGGTATATCCCATCCAGTTGGGAAAAAATCCTGTATATACACCACTTCACAAAAATGGCACATCAGCAGACTTTTTAAACTGTAGACCCACTGCCATCATATCCCCTGTCAAAAATACCAGACACCAGACAGATGCATCTACTTGCAACTTATGTAGTACACTAACTCTACCAAACCTTCTAAACAAAACCCAGCATGGCTTTAGACCTTACCATAGCACTTCCCCTGCTCTCATTAACTTCACTAATATCATAAACCAACACAGGGATGATGGCAGCCTGTTATCTTCACTATTCTTAGATTTATCAAAAGCATTTCACACCGTATCCCATCAACATCTTCTTAACTGACTTTTTTCCTTCAGCCTCTCCAGCCATCTTTCTTAATGTTCCATAACTATCCAGCTGACGGGTAGCAAGCAGTCAAATGGAAACAAAATCTCTCCTCCTCCCTATGAACTACTGTAGACATTCCAGAGGACTGAATATTAGGCCCTCTCTTTTGTTCGACATTTTTATAAACAAACTAAATACTGCCACCCAACCCTGCTAGCATAGTTCAATATGGTGATGAATCAGCCGTTATATGTGCAACAGCATCACTACCAATACTTCAGCACATCACCCATAATTCTTTCACTGCTATCAAAACTTGGCTAAAAGACACAAATCTGTTTTTAAATCATAACAAAAATACTCTTTTACTTCCAAGCATTACCAGAATGAAAGACAATCTTTCAAAATATCTTCATCCAGCAAAACAAAAAATTGAAACAATAACCCAAACAAAACTTCTAGGCATCCTAATTGAAAATAACCTCAAATTTGACTAATACATATTGCAAGCTGTTAAAAAAACACACCAAAAATGGCTTCCTCTATAGAACCAAAGACTACCTCACAGACAATGCAAAACAAATGCCAGCATCTACCTTCTTTCTTCCATTACAGCTAAGCTCTACCAGGTGCAATGAAGTAGTCAAATTAGATGCCACCTTACATATAGCACTCCTCACTGCAGAGCCCTGAAACAAATAATATGGCTTGAGCTACCCAACTATTTAACATATCCACAACTTAATACTGCACACAATCTTATACAAGCACCGGAAAATGTCCAGTACTAAAAGATACGCTGCAAGAATACTCTCCAGGTACAGACCTTCACTTAGCCAATAAACTCTTAGTAATCATAACAAAGTCTAATTACTTAGCAACCGGCTCACATAACATATCTAAATTCTGTAACACCATCCAAACATACTTAAAACAAACCATGAAACTTTCCACCTTCAAGCCCTTACTAAAACAAAACCTATACCATTAGTTAGGTAACTCCATATGCTTTGTCAGCTCATATCTCCTGTCCCATTATAACATCTGTCCCCTTCTATTTAACAAACCTTTCTACCACACTTCCTAAAGTGCCCTCCTATCTTTATTGTCACTTTACATTTCAGTTTCTTTCTGACCTTCCCACTTTATCCATCTCCTTCTAATACACTCCACCACTCTCTTATAACCAGGTTCTGTGTCAGCTGTACCCTAATATTCTTACCCCCCACTATCCTTGACTCATCATCTATATACAATGTCCCTTTCCCTCTTTTATCTTTAACTGTGAGTTTAACACAGCGAGA
Source organism: Protopterus annectens (assembly GCF_019279795.1). Lineage (NCBI taxonomy): Eukaryota > Metazoa > Chordata > Ceratodontiformes > Protopteridae > Protopterus > Protopterus annectens. The sequence continues at coordinate 1,297,132,302 of NC_056728.1, read as the reverse complement.
TATCTTAAGCAACAGAGATCTTCCTTTCTCCGTTGCTTTTTTTAAAGCTGTCTTGCTATGTTAAACTCTTTTACCATAGCGAGACAAGTTTTTTAAAAGCAACGGAGATCTTCCTTTCTCCGTTGCTTCCACACACACAGTTCTGATGTACTGCATAACCATATGCATGCGCAGTACATCAGAACTGCCACAGAATACTGGACAGCTGCGGAAGGGCAGCAAGGAGGCATTATACAATGCCATTATTTAAGAAAAGTAAATATTTCTTTTCTTAAATAATGTCATTAATATAATAACCACTTCTGTGGGTAATGCTGGAGTTACCCATGGTTGTCTTTGTTTGGCCACTCGGGCTTTGCCCTCATGACCAAACCACACCAACCGTGGGTAAATCCAGCATTACCCACACCCAGGCGTGGGTTATTACTTAAGTATTTTAGTTGTTCTTGTATATGATAAAGTTACTAAAGTAAACAGATTCCCCCCACCCAATTTTGTCTTCTTCCCCTTTTCTTTCTTTCTTCTTTTTTTTGTATTAACAAACATTGGCATCACACTTCAGAAACCGCTAGACAGAAGCATAGTTAAGCTAATAGACTGTAATTTAGGGTTGTTGTGGTGGGAGGAGGTATGTAAAAAAGTGCACAGATTATAGTACATGCTGCTGAGGTACCCATGCATGTTACCAGTAGCTGATGGACTAATTTATTACCCAATAAAAACACATTGTTACTTAAAAGGAGATGGAATAAGATACAAATAGTTTCAATATTTATACTCATAGAATCACTGTATTTATAGAGATGTTGCCTTACTGATCCTATATTGATGTCATTTGGGATAACAGTAAATGAGATTCTGTGTCTGTAATTAATAGTATATATAAATACTTACTATTCATCATCATAATCTTTCGGCTTTTCCCATTAGGGGTCGCCACAGTGGATCATCTCTTTCCATTTCTTCCTATCCTCTGCATCTTGCTCTGTCACACCAACCACCTGCATGTCCTCTCTCACCACATCCATAAACCTCATCTTAGGCTTTCCTCTTTTCGTCTTATCCTGCAGCTCCATCCTTAACATCTTTTTGCCAATATACCCATCATTCCTCCTCAGCACATGTCCAAACTAACGCATTCTCGTCTCTTGGTTTGTCTTCAAACTGTCCAACATGGTGACCCTCTAATATACTGATTCCTAATCCTATCCATCCTAGTCACACTGAGTGCAAATCTTAATATCTTTAACTCTGCCACATCCAGCTTTGACTCTTGCCTTTTTGTCAATGCGACGGTCTCCAACCCAGATAACATAGCTGGTCTCACTACCCTCTTGTAGACCTTCCCTTTCACTCTTACTGGTACCCGTCTGTCACAAATCACTCCTGACACTCTTTTCCACCCATTCCACCCTGCCTGTACTCTCTTCTTCACCTCTCTTCCACGTTCACCATTACTCTGATCTGTTGATCCCAAGTACTTAAACTCGTCCACCTTTACCAACTCTACTCCCTGCATCCTCACCATTCTTCTACCCTCCCTCTCATTTACACACATATATTCTGTCTTAGCCCTGCTGACCTTCATTCCTCTGCTCTCTAGAGCATATCTCCACCTCTCCAGAGTCTCCTCAACCTCATTCCTAATCTCACTACAGATCACAATGTCATCTGCAAACATCATAGTCCACGGGGCCTCCTGTCTGATCTCATCTGTCAACCTGTCCATCACCACTGCAAATAAGAAAGGACTCAGAGCTGATCCTTGATGTAATCCCACCTCCACCTTAAATGGATCTGTCACTCCCATTGCAGTCCTCACCACTGTCACACTACCCTCGTACATATCCTGTACCTCTCTTACATACTTCTCTGCCACTCCCGACTTCCTTATACAATACCACAACTCTTCTCTAGGCACCCTGTCATATGCTTTCTCCAAGTCTACAAAGATACAGTGCAACTCCTTCTGACCTTCTCTGTATTTCTCCAATAACACTCTCAGAGCAAACGTTGCATCTGTAGTGCTCTTGCCTGTCATGAAACCATACTGCTGATCACTAATCATCACCTCCCTTCTTAACCTAGCTTCTACTACTCTTTCCCATAACTTCAAGCTGTGACTGATCAATTTTATCCCTCTGAAGTTACTGCAGCTCTGCACATCACACTTATTCTTAAATATAGGTACCAAAACACTTTTTCTCCACTCCTCAGGCATCCTCTGACTTTCCAAAATTTCATTAAACAATCTAGTTAAAAATTCCACTGCCATTTCTCCTAAGCACCTCCATGCTTCCATTGGGATGTCATCTGGGTCAACAGCCTTTCCATTCTTCATCCTCTTCCTAGCTGTCCTTACTTCCTCCTTGCTAATCTGTTTCACTTCCTGATTCACTATCCCCACATCATCCAGCCTTCTCTCTCTCTCATTCTCTTCATTCATCAGCCTCTCAAAATACACTTTCCATCTACTCAACACACTCTTCTCTCTTGTGAGTACCTTTCCCTCACTATCCTTTATCACCCTTACTTGCTGCACATCTTTCCCAGCTCTGTCCCTCTGTCTAGCCAATCGGTACAGGTCCTTTTCTCCCTCTTTAGTGTCCAATCTCTCATACCACTCTCCATACACCTTATCCTTAGCTTTTGCCACCTCACTCTTTGCCATACGCCTCATCTCCTTATACTCATGTCTACTTTCTTCATCTCTTTGACAATCCCACTTCTTTTTCGCCAGCCTCTTCCTCTGTATACTCTCCTGTACTTCCTCATTCCACCACCAGGTCTCCTTGTCCTCTTTCCTCTGTCCAGATGTCACACCAAGCACCTTTCTATTCTTGTATAAAAAGAGAGTTTCAAAGAGTGTGCATGTGCCATATATAAATCTTTAAAATTATTCCAGGTATAATGAAATGAGATCTATAATGAGTTGCCATAATTTACAAATTCCCTACAGAGTACTCTGTCAGAAATATTTGGTGGGTTAATTGGTGTAACTAAGGAAGGACATTATTTTTTTTAGCTTTGATACAGAATCGTAATTGCCTAGATATTGTAAGACCTTGCTGAATTTAATTCTGGTAGCTGACAAAAAGAAATTACTAGAAAATGGAAATCAAAGTCCAAACCAAATGTACTAGAAGCAGAGACTATGGTAACAAAGATAAAAAAGTGGAAGTGGGATATGTATAAAAGAGCAGGAACAAATTACATAGAAAAAAATGAAAATTTTGGAAACATTACATGCGAAAACATGTTTTGGAGGAGTGAGGGTTAATGGAAGGTAGGAATTGATCAATTTATGTAATGTTGGATTGATGATAGTTATACAAAAGAATATATGTGATGTATAATCTTGAAACTGGGGAGATGTTAATAAGTTTTTTTTCTTTTATGTGAATGTATGTTTGCCTATGTCTTAAGTGATAATTCAATAAATATATTAAAAAAGAACTATCTATGTAATGTAACTTTGTAAAAAAATTTTATTGTCCTGATTAAATTAAATGTATATGCTGGAGCTTTTATCTCCAGGCCTCCTTTGAAAAATGGGCTTTGCCCAGCTGGACTTTTCTGGTCAACAAAGACAATTAAATACATAAAGAAAGAAACAATCCCAGTATATTGTTTTCCAGGGTCCACACATATAGTAAGCAACTATATTGTCTTAAAATTATTTGTTTGTACTTTAAATGCAGTTTGCATAGTTTCATTTTCTTAGCATCATTAGATTGTCTTTTTTGCGACAAAATATTATTTGCAATGTACCCTACAGTATTTTTATATAGTACTCATATTAGTGACTTTACATTTGCAGCACAAGATTTTCATCTCTCTGTGATCATTTTATACTTTATTTCTTTTCTGCTGAAATTTCTGCATGGAGTTTCGAAAACCTGCTTTATCACTGGTATGTTGTGGCTGAATAGAAATGACATGCCAAGTGATGCGTTTTGTACAGTTTATTGCTACTTTTGCTATAAATCAGGGATCATCTCGCTGAATGTGCATACTCACATCTATTCTGCATGTTAGATGCATGGATTATAAAAATAATCAGTCTTTATTATGGGACAGCACTATAGTATAGTTTTAGAGTCAGTGACAGGGAATGTCCTTTTAATGCATGTCTCACACCTGCCATCTCTACATGTGTGAGGATGGGGTTGAGGGCATGTCTTGTTGTGGTGACAAATGCTGCAATGAGAAAGAAATGTGTTTTTCCATTATATATACAATCAAAATTGGCATAGAGGTATGGTGGAACCAAGAATATAGAAAATTTAAAGCTCATCATATAAGAAGACAGATTTTTTGGTATAGAGGAAAATTTCTCTCTTTTAATCAAAGTATACTGCAGGAGAACAGCTCAGACGTAAAATGTAGGTGGATTAAAAAGAAAGTTATCAAAGCCAACCCATATATCTGAATAACTAATGCAGAGCATTTACCATGGCTGATTATTTGCATTGCATTTGCCTCAAATCATGCATTATGCAAATGTAAAACTGCATTTTCTTATGGAAGAGTGACCTAACTTTAAACACTTTCAGACTATATATGGTATCCAATGGAAAGACTCATATTTTTATTCATTTTAGCTATTGAACTTAGATTTTGACATACATTGGGAAATATATGACTTTTGAATAAAAATGCCAGGCAAAAATGCATCCAAATGCGACTTATCGCACAAGTACAAACACAAATTTATGAGAATAATTAAAATAATAATAGACATCTTGTTTAGAGATGAAAAAAAAAGGAAATATTTTGAATGTTAAGGGATGGAAACCCTTAAAACATGACCTCAGTTTTTAAAAATTGTAACTTTGTGTAAAGCATTTATTACATTCATTACTATTTCTTTATCTTGCTATGTGTATATGAGTGGATGGCCATTTCTCTAAACATTACAAAGAAAGGCTGGGTTAATCTGCAAAGTAGCAAGTTATACTACTCAGTAAGGCATCATTCATTCATTCGTTCCTAGCTAACCTGATATCAGGAAGTGTACTAATACAAATCAGATTAAAAATGCCTGAGTCTTGCCTTACATTGAACTAAATTAGATTTGCACCTGTAATCTTGGAGATAACTAACTTCTTATTTTGTATCAATCGCCTTTTCTAGCACTTAGCTGTAGCAGTCTTAATGCCTAAGCCAGACTTAAACCCTCTGCTTCTTCCCTGACCACCTCCTGGCCTGCTTTACTGTAGTTATTGTCTTTCTCTCTCTCTGTCTCTTCAGCCTTCAGCCTCAGTTTTCTGGTCATCTCTTCTCTTTGTCTGTGTCCTTTTCCTACTACCTGCGACCTATTCATATTTTGCCTCGTTTCACTTTGCTTCATATACTCCACTGTTTTTCACCCTATAAGTTAGTACCCTCATGTCTCTGGTACTTTACTATATATGTGTGTGTGTGCATTTATATATATATATATATATATATATATATATATATATATATATATATATATAAAATTTTATTCATCGAATTTACATTTTACTGAACATTAAATTACTAACACCACTTTGTCAAATGTGCAGTAATCCGAAAGCTGACTATGCCGAATTCTGTTTAAACGAAACAGTTAATGTGATAGTGGTGGTGTGAGGTTAGTGTACAACTGTACAGTGTTTATGTACCTTCTCCTACTCCATAGTAGTTCTGTGGCATGGCAGATTTGACGGTAGGTGAAGAAATATTCAGGATGTGGAGAATTATTTTCACAGTGCTCGTAGTTTTAATTGGAGATTGCATTACAGTAAGGGTTGGGAACTCTATCCTTGTTTTCACTGTAGTGTAATCTCTGAGTTGGTATGTATAATTTGCAGGGGGTGGGGTGCAGGGGGGGTTTCCTCCCTGCAAAAATAATAGAGATTGGGTGTTTGTGTTTGTATTTGTTATGTAGTAAGTCTTTCAGTGTTTTGAAGTTCAGTATAGTCAGCTTTTGGAATAGTGCGGTTATTTAACGTTTTGTAAAATGTAAATTCGATGAATGAAAGTAGACTCATATATATATATATATATATATATATATATATATATATATATATATATATATTCAGCGAAGCACATTATGGTGGGGAAAAGGAAATATATCCTTTTCCCCACTGTAGTGTGGGTCGGAGTTAGTATATTTAAGTAGGGGTGTGTGGAGGGGCAGAGCCCCCCACATGGGGGGTGCAAGGGGGATTGCCCCCCTGCAAAATAGTGTTTAAAGTAGTTTGTTTTGTTTTTTTCTGATTCGGTGAATTGGCTTTTATGAAAGTGGACTTTCGATGTAGTGCACTTTTGCATAAGTGGGTTTCTACTTTTCTTGTTCGAGATTTTGAAATTTCGATCAAGAAAAGTAGACCCATATATATATATATATATATATATATATATATATATATATATATATATATTACTTTTATGCCTAGCTTGTAGGTACTCCACTGCATCTACCATATATATAGCAATCTCAGAGTTAGTATATATAATCAGCAGGGGGTGTTATTTATGTTTTTTAAAAATAATATTTGCATGCACTGACCAGCAACCTCTATGCATGCATACTAAGAAGTCAAAGTTTCCATTTTTAATGGAGAGTGCTTTACCTTCAGGATGCTGACATTCATCTTAGTCGACCAACTGAAGGTGAATCATGAATATCTGTCTATCTATCTATATCTTTGCTCAGAACTCATCTCATACCTCAGAATTATGTTGCAGGCCCAACAGTCCATTGTTGTGTTGCTGTTACACTTAAGTGTCCGACTTGTGATTCCTTCTATGTGATCTGCACTGAGTAATTGTTTTCCTTATGCTGTGCCCCTTATGGGTTCATAGATTCATAGTTTTGTGATAGGCAATTGGTCTAGTAGACTACCTGGTGCCTAACTACTGCAATTGCAACTAATTGCTCCCGCTGTCTCTTGAGTGTCCAAGAAGACAGCTTGGGAGTGAATTTACATATCCATATCTATCCACCAATGTTGACTTTAAAGATGGGTACTTTGACATAGAATAGTATTTTTTTTCCATATGTAGGGGGTCCTTCTATAGATGTATCTACCCTAAGTATTAAGTTCTGTTAATAATGCAATGTAGATTAACATTATACGAGTTGGTGTTAATGGCCTTATAGATGCTATGAAAATGTATGAGATTGTGCAGCACTGGGTCATTTAAGCCTTAGTCACTCCCAGTAGAAATCACTTCATAGTTACATTATCCCCTGGATTGTTAATCAGATATCCAACAGATACCAGATTGTGAAAGCTGCTGGTACCTTCTCTAAGCATAAAACTGTAACTGGTGGGGTACCACAGAAATTAGTGTTGGGGCTATCATTTTTGGCATTTACTATGTAGACATCCAGTCCAAGAATCACGAAGTATGGCTAACCAGGTTTGCTTATGTCTGCGAGATGGGCACTGTTATCTGCTTACCCACTGATACTAAACAACTCCAGCAATGGCTGGAATATGTACATACCTGGTGAACTGTAAATGCTCTCAAGTTAAATGCAAAACAGTGCAGAGTAGTAGCATTCAGTAAAAAGGCTGTTCCCACCTCATATGTTTTAAATGGTACTCCTCTTCAGACAGGCACAGTCATAACAGACATTGTACTTATGTGGACAATCATCATGTTTCCACCATAGTCATGAAATCCTTCTGTCTGTCCCAGTTCATTTCCAAGGGAATGTCTTCATAATCCAAAGAAGTCATCTTGCCACTGTGCCCTTCTCTTATCAGACCCATCTTTCCATGTTTGTCCCCTTTGGTATGTACAAATCAAAGCATATGCTTAATTAGTAAGGCCCCAAAGATACTTTACCAAGACCATCAAAGGCCTTACATCCTTCTTCTCTATCCTGATAGATTAGCACAACTCTCATTATAGTCAGTAGCTTACATGCTATTCCGAGGTGACCTATGTCTTGTTTTTCGACTCTTGCCAAATCCAATCCTATATGACCATCTCTTTCTTTGGAAAACCAGTGAATCCACAAATACTTACACTAGGGACATAATGTCTACACCAAGAAATAAACAAGACAAGCCATAGAAAAGGTTTTTAACTTAATATATTCCCAGCCTATGGAACAAGATACCAGTACAGGTCAAACAAAGTATTACTCTGGCTACCTTTAAGGCTAGTCTTGATAATTGGATGGGTAGGCACAAATTTGCACCATGATTGTTATGTACAACCTTGCTCAATTTTGAAGGTAAGCACTATTAAGTGCTTGAAAAGGTGGTCACAAACTTAAATGTGCTTACTTAAAGATGTATATGGCTATATTATGATAACTTATCTAGGATTATTCCTACATTCCTTTTCTACTAGGTTTCTCTAAGAGATGGAGTAAGGTGATTGGGCTTTTAGATGCTTTTATAATTTAAGATCATGTCAGAAATTGTGCTTTTGGTTAGGAAATACATGCCAAAGAGAGATTATATTCTATTATGGGCATGATTAAGGAGAAGAAAAGTGGAATGATACCATCCTTGGACTTGTATGATGCAAGTTTAATAATTAGTTGGGTAATGTACAAAGATTTCCTAACAACAGTTTACACATGATGGTCAAAAAAGCTCATTGTCAACAAATATGCACTGTTCTCTAATGATGGTATGAACATTGAAGTGGCTATAATTTATGCAGTAAGTGGAGGGGAGTTCCTGTTTCTTGAAGAATACAGTAAAGTATTCTTTTGCATTGAACTTGAGTTCATGGTCTTAACACCAGGAATTTGTGTGGGTTAGGCCCTCTTGCAGGATGTAAGGATTGGCTGTAAAGTTAATATCAGCAATGAGTTTGTGGTTGTCTGCAAATGTAGGAACAAAAAATCAGAGCCAGCAAACGGTGACTGTATAAAAAGTTGTATTAGACAAAATCACAGCATATTGTGAAAAAACAAACAAACCGGTTTCGGCTGGCAAAGCACAGCCTTCTTCAGTGTACAAGAAAATTTGTGAAATACAATAGCTGCATATATATATACAGATAGCAAAAATCCTATTGGCTGAAAATTATAGATGTTCATTAAGTCCAGGTGGGAACAACCCACCCAGTCTAATTATCCATTTCTTTTCTTTTGCATTTAGTATGGAATGCCATTGAGATTTATTCGCCCTATTCCCTAAAATCATGTCAATGATAATAAAGTTAAACTTGCTGGTAGAATGTGCTAATGTGTGTTTATAGAGAGCATTGTGTATCTTTTTTTGTTTGATATTACTTAGGTGCTCAGAGATGCGAATTCTAAGAGGTCTGGACATTTATCCAACATAGAAAGCACCACAATTGCAAGAAGCTAAATAAATAATCCAGTCAGTAGAACAGTTGGAAAAAAATCTCAAGTCAAAAACTTGTGAACAATTACGACTGGAGAATTGTTTAGACTTATAAATGTGTTTGCAATTGTTACAAACAACTACAGGGCATGTTTTTTCTATTACTAGTATACTATGATTAGGGTTATGTAGTGCACATATGACATGGTGATTGTATGATCTATGTGTATATGTCTCATAACATTTATAACATCTTTATGTTCAACTTGCCATAGGGAATGACTTTTGTATTCATGTTTTTTACATATAACTACCACTTGTTTGCCATTGCATAGTTATTTTTGTCTAAACAATATGGAGTGCCTATATTTTTGTTTATCAAATATGGTTTTATTGACTACTGGAACAACATGGTTATTTAAACAATTGAACCATTAGGCTATTTAAATAATTTTGCAACGACAACAGTATTAACATCTATTGTAGTCATATGTAGATATTTAGTATTAATAACTATTGTACCTATATATATAGGTTTATTGTCATTCTCGTTTCAGCAAGGGTTCATTATATGTTTACCTAATTTTATTTGGATCCTATATGGTGCATATACACATTATAGCCTGTTATATTTTCTTTCTTTCCAGTGGGTATGATCAGTTCCCCATTGACTACATACTCCCTTTCTTTATTTTATGGATATAGGTCATATAGTGATAGGAGACTTATTTTTGTGTTTGGTACACTGAGTCTTTACTTCTGGCTCTTAATTTTTGAGTCATGACAAGAGAATATCATAACACCCTACCAATGCTGTAGTATATATTGCATATACCGTACAGTTCCTTACATACATATATATATCCTTTAGATTTTTATATATATCTTTTGGTCCTTTTATTCTCACGGTTTATTACTGTAGCCTACATGATATTATTTTATAAGATTTGGCTACCATCCAATAAATTTTTTTGGGTTGGTTCAGTGTTACTTACAAACTAAGTGTCTCAATATCTGGTTTGTTGACTAGTCTATGTTAATTGGAATTATATTTAATTGTTTGCACAAATCAACCAGGATTTTTTCTCTCAGTGTTCCATATTTCATTTATTGGATAAATTGGACGCAGGTGGTTCTTTTGACATTGTTTCCTGTTATGGTCCATTTATATTTTTGAGTACACCGACGTGGTTGTTTCCGTGCCATTATTGTCGGTATATTAGCTTCATCAGCTCCTTTGGTTTTTTGGATAATTTATATATTATCCTTTTGAACTATGGATTTTTCCAGTTTCATTCGGGGGCTGGTTGCTGACAGAGAGGACCTTGAGGTCTTTGGACTAGGGTCATCCACAGGGAACACTGGGGGGTCCGACTTGGTTGACTCAGAATCCAATTGTGGATTACTTTTTGAAAATTTAAACAAGCATCTTAGATCACTCAGATCTAATATTTGGCACAGTAAGCTATTTAATGCTTACCAGACTGCAGGAATCACCCCAGGGGACTGCGTGTTCGCACCATCCCCCATGTCACCAATGCGGATGAGGAACTTAATTCACAATGGAAGAAAATACAACAAGAAGCAACTATGGCTTTTGTTGTTGAATTATTCAAGTTCCATAACAGGGCTATTGATAAAGAATTAGAGGAAATCAATATTCTAGTCAACAAATTGGAGACTTATGAGAAAGAACCATTTTTTAAGATTCTATTAAACAAGGTGGCTTCTGATTTACGTAAGTTTGACACTGAACTAAAATCCAGAAAAACTAAAAAGTTTACTAGGGACCAGGAAGATTATAGGAGGGGTAATCCATTTATTTCCAGCTCCAAACGTTAGGTTTTCGCCCATTCCTTTTAAATCTACAAATAATGGGTATAGTTCCCCATACTAAAGGGGTGGCGTAAGCCACAAAACTATGGGCTAGGCTTGTAAATGCCCTCGGGCAGATAGCCTAGTATGAACCTATGAACCTATGAACCTATGAAAAGGAAACGGCCTAGATCAATATTAAAAAGGCAGGAGATTGAGACTACATCCTCTTTTGAGGATACTTCATCATGCACAGAAAATGAAGCCACAACAGTCTCAGAGTCACCCACCCCAAAAAGAACACCAAGGTCAACCCCTTTAGGCCTAAAACCAGGCGGGGAGGACGGAAACATCGTAGATATAAAGAACATTCAGGGCCTTCTGAACATTGCTCTGGCGAAATGACAACTCCATGCTATAATGTTCTAAACTTATCAGGTTTTGAACTTTCTCCCATTCAGTTGAGAATGTTGAATAAAGGCCTTACTTATATCCCAGGCTTTACTGTGTCAGAGGAATCTTTTGCACAGGATGTTGTGAATTTTTGTCGTTTGTTAAATTTGAAGTTGTTTTTTGGTGATAATGACGTTACTTATGATCATGATAGATTTATATATCATAGATCTAACTTTTCTCCACCTATGCATCAGATGGTATTGCAGTTTCAGAATAGTGTACTTAAGGACTTGCATTTTTTGGGGTCTGATATTTCATTACAACATAATAACCTATCTTCTGATGAAAAACAAGCCATTTTTGAACTTCAAAACAACAGGGAAATTGTCATTATCACAGCTGACAAAGGTGGTGCTGTGGTTGTATTAGATTGGGCCAATTATGATAAGGAGGCCATGCGACAACTCAATGACCAAAGATATTATTCACATATGGTTATTGACCCAACCAACATGTTCAGCAAACAAATTGAGACATACTTACGACAGGCAAGGGATGAGGCTATCATTACTGATGATATCATGAATCAACTTTTAGTTCATGATCCCATCAACCAATACATATATTTCTTGCCAAAAATTCACAAAGATCTTTCTCATCCACCTGGCAGACCTATTGTATCGGGTAGGGGATATATTACAGAACCCCTTTCTTTATTTTTGACCAAGCATCTTAAGCCCTTGCTATCTAATATTCGATCACGCCTACAAGATACAACAAACTTTTTACAGATTGTCTCTGACACACAGCTTGAGCCAGATTGGCTTTTATGTTCCTTGGACGTAAGTGGTTTATATACTAATATTCCACACCAGGATGGGCTACATGCCTTAGCTTATTGGCTTGAAGTCTCTAACTTATATAGTTCTGACTTCAATAATTTTCTGGTGGATCTAGCACAGTATGTCCTTACCAGCAATGTTTTTTACTATAAAGAACAATGCTTTTGGCAAACCAAAGGGACAGCTATGGGGGCATCCTTTGCCCCCATATATGCTGATCTCTTTATGGCGTTTGTTGAGAAACATATAATCTATGGTGAACAGAGGAACACATTCTTGACAGAAATTGATATATGGAGACGGTATCTTGATGATGTTTGGTTGGTATGGAGGGGGATGAAAGTTCGCTATTGGATTTTGTAACATATTTAAACAACAATGTTTGGGGCTTACATTTCACCATTAACTATGACAAGGAAACTATTACATTTTTGGATGTCTTAATCCAGAGGGCACCTGATCATACATTATCCACTGAGATATACAGGAAGTTTCCGGAATACAACACAATTCTGCATGCCTCCAGTTACCATCCACCCCACATAGCACGTAACATTCCCAAGTCACAATTCATACGTGCTAAACGTATTTGTTCAGAGGAAAGTACTTATTTGAAACATAAATCAGATATAACCAACAGATTCAGATCTCGTGGTTATAAAAGTGGCAATATTACCATGGCCAGTAACAGGGTCAGCTCTTTGAACAGAAGTGATTTATTGACATACAAGACACATACCAAATCATCTGGTCAACCTCTTAGATTTACAACTACATTTGCTCGCAACTCTAATCGCCTTATTCAAAGTGTAAGGAGACATTGGAACATCTTACAATGTGACATGGAGATCAACAGCATTATACCTGACAATTGTCTTTTTTCCTATAGGAAAGGGAAGAATCTTAACTCTTTCTTTAATCATTACAAACACAGGGATAACAAACCACATGATTTGATACAAACGACATTGACAGGAGAACCACTACAGGGCTGTTTTCCATGTGGACATTGTAACAATTGCAAACACATTTATAAGTCTAAACAATTCTCCAGTCGTAATTGTTCACAAGTTTTTGACTTGAGATTTTTTTCCAACTGTTCTAGTGACTGGATTATTTATTTAGCTTTTTGCAATTGTGGTGCTTTCTATGTTGGACAAACGTCCAGACCTCTTAGAATTCGCATCTCTGAGCACCTAAGTAATATCAAACAAAAAAAGATACACAATGCTCTCTATAAACACACATTAGCACATTCTACCAGCAAGTTTAACTTTATTATTATTGACATGATTTTAGGGAATAGGGCGAATAAATCTCAATGGCATTCCATACTAAATGCAAAAGAAAAGAAATGGATAATTAGACTGGGTGGGTTGTTCCCACCTGGACTTAATGAACATCTATAATTTTCAGCCAATAGGATTTTTGCTATCTGTATATATATGCAGCTATTGTATTTCACAAATTTTCTTGTACACTGAAGAAGGCTGTGCTTTGCCAGCCGAAACCGGTTTGTTTGTTTTTTCACAATATGCTGTGATTTTGTCTAATACAACTTTTTATACAGTCACCGTTTGCTGGCTCTGATTTTTTGTTCCTGAGTGTTGGTGTTTCTTGAGCCTTGCAGTTGCTGCCGTGCAGGAGGTTTCTTTTTTCATGTCTGCAAATGTAGTCATTTAGGGACCCCTGACATCTTCTTGGGAATCGATGAAGTATATGATTATGAGAACCAGAACCTTATGGGACATCACTGTTGGTTAATCTTTTAAAGGAAAGTGTGCTACCCTGACTGTGGTACTCTGTGAGCTAGTTACCTTTCGAGTGGGTTATAGAGGGGTTAATAGTCAAACAATTTCTCAATAATAGCAAGATGGTATCAAAGGCCTTAAACATCATACACAAAAAATTGCCATTATGTAGGTGATATTAATTTACTTGTGAACATGTATTTATGTTGCAGTATGTCAATACAGAGGGCCTGATAGAAAAAAAGACTTGCTGTGAATTTAAGTGACCACTTACAATGAGAGCAGGTTATTTGGAATATGGACCCTGGTGTAAGTCTATTTATTTATTTATTTTATTTATTGACATTTGTTAACCAGGTTAGTCCAACTGGGCTAGTAGCCCATTTTCAGTGGAGACCCAAGGAGAAAAGCTCCAGATAACAAACAAATTACAGTTCAAAATTCACACTCAAATAGTTTGCAGTATGTAGAAAAAATTCACACTCCAATATAATAAAAAAAAATTAGAAGTACATGCACAATAACAAATAAACAAGTAACATTTGTAGAAAGAGATATAAAAATAGATGGGTATATTAGAATACCCTCCATTAAGGAGATTGGAGAGGCTAGCAAAGCAATACTGGGTAAGGGAGACCAACACCCCCCAAGGTCCTCAGGTAGTGTGTATGAATACATGACAGGGATGGTACAATCAGAGCAGAAAAGTTAAAAACAGGGAGAGGAAAGGAGATGCTATACTGAGAGATAGTCCTTTAAGATCAAACAGTACTTCAAAGGTTATCCAGCAAGATGGAAATAGGTTCAGACATAATCGTTTTCACATTTTTAACTTCAGTCACTTAGAAATTACCCCTGAATTTTTTTCTTTGTTTGAGAAAGGGTTTACTTTTGTACCTAACAACAGCTTTAATGTGGCTTGATGTGTTTTGAGTTAAAATTGTTCACAAGGAAGGTCAACTTAGCACATCATTTTAGGGAACTAAACATGAACAAAACACCTACACGATACAATAGCATCAAAAAGAAAAGTGTGTTCACTCCCCCATGTATCCTGTGATTCAAGCTTTTGAGGAAGCGTGTATGAATGAAATCTACAATACAGGAGACAAAGTGAAGCCACATAGACAGGTTAACCTCAATAAGAATGAAAAAGATCATTTTATGGAGGATACATGGGATAGAACCCTTAAAGTTATGAAACATGATAAGGGGGAGGGATTGTGATATTCAGTGCTATTGGCTACTTCAGTGCTATGTTCAAGATGTTACATGATAAATCCACATACCAGGATGTATCACAAATTGAAATTAATATGAGTTTCAGAAAATTGACTTGGCATTAGAAGACGGGTTAACTCAAGGGTTAATTGATTTGAATACTTACAAGTTCTTATATAACCCACATCCACGTATCCCTATGATTTTTGGGATACCAAAAATTCATAAGAACAAGAATAGGCCACCTTTTAGGGCTATGTTGCATCTCAAGTTTCTAAAACCATTCACTGTCTGTGTGTATATAGATAGGTTACCGAAATCAACATTTTCTATTATTAAACATTTGCTTAATGATGGTTGAGACTTTTGGGGAGACTGAAAAGTGGATTAGGGATGGATTTTACTTATTTTTTGACAATTGATATTGTTGATCTTTTCACAAGCATACCTTTAAGGCAAGGAATTGACCTTTTTCCAGGAAGCTCTAGTGGATATGAGTTTTTTAGCAAACAAAAATATTATAATTATTAATGAATGTATGGAGCTAATATTAGATACTAACTTTATTTTGAGGGTGAAACATTCTAACAGGTTAATGGTGTTGCTATGGGGGCTACTTGAGTCCCCATTTTTGCAAATCTAGTTATGTATAACTGGGAAAAGAAATGCTTGTGATAATCTGAATTTCCCTGCTTCTGGTTCTTATACCTGAGATACCTGGATGACACTTTTGTTTTGTGGACAGAACCACAGGGGGCACTCCAAAGATTTATAAATTATTTAAAAAGTACTACAAACTTTTTGAGGTTCACCCATTGTTATAGTTCCAAAAAGATGAACTATATGGACACTGAAATAACAAAGACACAAAAAGGTTTCTCAAACATTTTTTTCAAAAACCAACATTTAACAATTTTATTTTATTTATTTATTTATTTTACATTTGTTAACCAAGTTATACAAATACAGTACATCCAGCATAATAAAAACAGGTTACATCATGTATGCTGAGCATAGTAATATAACAAGAATTAATAAAACAGGTAAAAGATATAGAACATGGGTATTAAGTAAGATTCTACAGTTACCATGTACTATTTTCACTGGATCTTAGGTATGTTTGTAGTATAGATAGTAAGTAGGCCAGCTGGTGACAGTTGACCCCTTTAAACTTAAGGAGTTGGCTAAAGGACAATTTATCTGACTTGTTAGAAAGATATCATACAAACCGGTTTTTGTTTATGAATGTGACAAATTAATGGAAATGTTTTTGGATAGGGGATATCCAAGAAAGTTAATTAATTACATTTATAAGGAAGTGTCTGAATGGAGACTTGTTTGTTTTTAAACTCTTATTGGAAGAGGACTTAACAGAGGTATTATTTCAGAAGAGGAAGGATCAACAAAAACATCACACAAGACATTTGAGACCACTTTGGTTTTAGAGTACAGTTCTATATTAAAGACATAGTAAACAAGAACTGGACTATATTTAAAGCCAGCGAGACAGTAGCTGAGGTCACAGGTGAGAATCCATGTTTTATCTACAAAGTGGCTAGAAATATTAAGAATATCTTGGCGACACATGATGGAGTATGTGGGTCATTAATTGTTGAGAACATATGAACCCATCTGTGTGGCTTTTGCAAACAATGTAAATAATATATTTTAAAGAGCAGTAGGCACAATATAGAAAATAAAAAAAATATTGATTAAACTGAGGCAAAGTAGTTGACATAGTAAAGGATAGGTGTATATGGCTCTTTGCTCACTTTGTTCAGCAGATTATGTAAGAAAGTCCAAAAGGTATTTGCAGAAAAGAATTTATGAACATAAATATAGCATGAAAATTAAAATGACAAGAACACTTTATATAAGCAGTTTTTAGTTTATCATAATTTCAGAAAGTTTTCTTTTTGCATTTTTGAAATAATTCCCATAGATGGGAGAGGGGGAGCATAGGAGAACAGGCTTGAGTATAGAGAAGTGTTATGGCAGCTTAAATTCAATGTCTTTATCCCCCCAGGACTGAATGGCAATATTTCCATTACTCCAGTATGGAAGGCTAGAGTAGCAGAACTATAATCACACACAGTACTTATTCATTGTTTAGAGTTTTAGACTGATATATTTTGGTGAGGATGACTATTTTGTGTGGTTTGGATATCATAGTTAATCAATACCACCATTATTGTAAATGTTTTTAACTCAGATTTTCATTCATGTTTTTTATTAATGCAACTATACTTTTTCAATTATGAAGTCAAATGTGAAATATAAATTGATCTGGTAGTTATTTTTTGTCATAAGAGTATATTATTGAGTTTATTGTTTCTTTAAATGGCTCACTTATTGTTTTACTTGAGATCAGTTACACAAGTGTATATATAGTAGGATTGTTTTGCAGTTTTAATTGTTCTGGTTAAGTCCTTCATCATTGCTTCACTGTATTTCTACAATTGTTTCATCCATTGTTACCTCTAGCACAGGATAGACTTGAGACTTGTAGAACCCATTACATAGAATATCATACCCCAGATTCTTATTATTGGTGAGAAATCTAATGATATGTTAAACTTAAAAGGTTCACCTAGTTCATAGGTTGGATTATTTTACTGATAATTGTAGTAGTACTATGTCAGTCTGCTTTGTGTGAGCACCCTCAGCATTGTATTCTAGGCATATATTTCCAAACAGAACCAGATCTGACATTGCCTTGTACCAGTCGGGGCTGCTGACTTCAAAACAAGATGGCAGCAGGAAGCTGATGAGCTCTATTTTGTCAGGTTAAAGACCACTGTTTGTGATCAAACAACAGATGGTGTCAATCAGTTTCATCCACAGCCTGCTGCAATACTCTTTCATTGTAGCCACTTTATTGTCTATAAACAGCTGAGATATTATCTACAGTCAATAAGGCCAATCTTAGGTGACATGGAGTCCAAGACAAAGGACTCCATGAGCCACCCTGCTGCACACTAGCCTCCACTGCACCACCCCATTACCACTCATGGCCTCACACCATCCAGCTAGATTATTTCTTTCTTGTTTTTCAAACTTTGTCTTTCTTATCTCTTTCCTCCATCCTTTTAGCACACTTTGACTGGCCTAGACTCCATAATAAGTGTGGAAGAAGTAAGTCAGTTAAGCCAGTGGTTTCAAGTCCTTTACTTCCCTAAGAAGTAATAGGGTCCTAGATGTCCTGATATCCATCTTCTAGCATTTTTACAACCTTTTGTTCCACTGATGACCTGAAGAAAAAAAAAATCATAAGTAAAGAAAGAAATTCAGTCTTATTTTTTTTCTATTCCTGGAAAAAAAAGTAGTTCTCTATAAACTGAGAAGAAAAGGCTTGTAAGGATACATAAATCCAATCGGGAATAGTGCCTGCCTCCCTAACCAACCAAAGAAAAAGGAAAGTTACAATCTGTATATACCTCTATTGTTAGACTGTGATAAAAGTAAAAGCAGAAATGGCCCCAGACATTATATTGTACATCTGAGGGCCTGGAGAAGAGACCATAGCACCTGGATAAAACTCACACAGAGACAGGGACTTCATGCAGACCCCATCACAGAAAGAATCACAACCAAAAACTCAACCACAAATTTAAGCACTGTGGAATAATAATGATACTCATTGTAACACTCTGTCAATTATAAGTTGCCATCATATTCATCCTGTCCAGAACCTCCACAGACAGTCAGTTGTATGCAAAGCTAATGTCTGACTGTGATGGAAAGTGAAGAAAATATGGTCAACTTCATAATTTTAGACACACTGCAACCCTCCACTCAGTCATTTCATCACAGACTACCCCCTTACATTAAAATAATAGCCACTTTATTTACTGTGCACACCTCAGATGTCTAATTGTGTTAAAAATACCCACAACAAAGTACTCCAGATGGACATTAGTTCTACAAAGTCACAATAATGACTGCTTAACTTAATCAAATGTCAATTAGTGTCAGTCACTTTCTTCAATGGATTCCCCCTGCATACAGCAATTAAAGCCAAATTTATTGACTACATATGCCTCAGATATCAAATAACTGGCCACAGTAATTTATTGTAACCTATATATATGTATGTATACATCTACACACACACACACACACACACACACACACACACACACACACACACACACACACACACACACACACACACACACACACACACACACACACACACACACACACACACACACACACACATGCCCAGTTACAGCAAATTCTATGACTTTGCATACTTCAGATGTCTGATTCACATCAAATCAATGAATAAATACATGAATGGTGACCACATGTAATTCAGCTTGCTGCTGCCAGAACCATACAGTGGAAGCTATTGCAACTCCACATGCATGCTCACACAGGTATAAACACACACACACACACACACACACACACACACACACACACACACACACACACACACACACACACACACACACACACACACACACACACACACACACACACACACACACACACACAATCACATTTGACCATTGATTACAGATATTTATATGGTTATGATCAGACACCTCAAATGTTTGATTGCAATCGAATGAATAAATACATAAATAATTGCCAGAGAGGAATGTATTTTCTCAAGCACTGCTGACAGAATACAGTGTACAACTCACTGTTACTCTTCCACCTTTCAACCACTTAACTTAAGAATCAAGTTGAAAGATAAAATGTAATGGCAGACAATGGAACAAAATCAGGGCAGATATTGCACATACATATTTAAAAAGTTCCTAGACTAATAGGCTTTGCATATGCATGCTTTTTTTTCTGAAGACTATGTCTAAAACTAAATTGTCTGTCATTATTTGGTGATTACAATCCTGTATGATTCACCAGAAAAAACAGAAACTTTATGAGAATCAGAACAAAATATGAGGTAAATTCAGGGCATCTTTGCCCTCACAAATGCATACATTTTGTTGAACTTTGCTTTGGTCAATAAATGCTAGGGTTGGCTGAGATTGTCAAATGTTTGGATAGTCAAATGTCAAATGTCCAATACTTTGAAGTGCCATTTCTTTGAAACAGGTGTGTTAGGATTGGAAGGAGTTAGACAATATACATGTGTGTTTGGGTATTAGGGTAGGAAAAGGCTTAAGTAATGGTATAAGTGTTGTGTGTTTGTGTGCAGGTGTGTGTATTTTTTGTTTGGGACGGGGTTAGGTAAGGGGTTAGATTTTATGTTTGTAGTATATGTTGGTGCATGTTTGTGTGTTATTAGTTTGTCTTGTGTGGTAACAGTGTTATGGAAAGGGCTTTCTGTAAGGTACAGTGTAGAGTTAGGGTTAGGTTTAGCATGCAAAATCTGAAGGTAATGCTACGCAATGCTAGAAGTCTAAACCTCAAAATGCACTCTCTCGAGGCACTACTAAAATGGAGAACATTGATATCTGTGCACTAACTGAGACCTGGTACAAGACTCCAGACAGCACCCATGCAATACCAGACTACAAGTCTTACCACACTTTTTGGCCACCAAACCAAGACTGAAACACTAAAGGTGGAGTGCCCATATTCACAAAGGATATTCACACTTCCAGGCTAGTTGCCCAACACAATGCATCTGAAATTCTCCAGGTACAACTAACACTAGGTAAGACTGCAATCCAAATTGTTGCTTGATACAGATCCCCCACCATGCCCCAAGATTCTCACTACACCTTTCTAAACATACTGGAAAATATTAAGATACAAACAAACACCCTAATACTGGGTGATTTCAACTACCCTGCCACAAACTGGGAAAACTACTCGGGTACCAACACCTTTTCCCAATGGTTCTTGGAATTCATAAATTCCAGCATCCTGGATCAACTAATCCATTGTCCCACCAGAGGCTCCAATATCCTAGACCTGGTCATTACCAACATGGGAGGTAGATGCTCCACACCAGTGGTCACCCCCTCATTGGTCAGGTCTGACCATAAGCAAATCACCCTTGACATCCACCCCCCCCAGTAAGGAAACCTCTGTAAAAAACTTCTCCAAAGCCAACTTCATGTTACTTAAGTCAGAAGTGACAAACTTCATGGTGCCCATGCAGACAGCAGCTGCAAGTTCGATTGCTGAATCCTACACTAAGGCACTGTATGAGCACATCCACTCATGCATGAATTGTGCCATCTCAAATAGAACCAAGACACTTTCCTCCAAAAAAGGAAGCCAATCTGGTGGTTCCCCTGCCATAAACAAGCTATACAACAGAGGGAAGAAACTGTTGCAGAAAAAGGAAAATCCCAGGATGCAAAATCTCCCTTTCCAGCCTCAGTAAAAAGCTGAGATCCCTCATAAAATCCTCCAAATATAGTTACGAAAATAAAATTGTCAAAGATTCCAATGACAACCACAAGGCATTCTATAGTTATGTCAAGAATCCAAATGGCAATGCTCAGATCTGCTCTGAGCTACAAGAGAATGGCATTAAATATACTGATCCCAAGGATATTGCCATTATCCTGCTAATCGATTTAGTGCCAACTTCACCCCCCTCTCACCCCCTAAAGGGCCCATCTCAATACCAAAAGATTGCCAAATTCCGGTAATCATGATCACACAGGTAGAAACTGCACTCTCCAAAGCTAAGAATACAGCATCCATGGGTCCAGATGACATCCTGGGCTGTGTACTACATGAACTACAAAATAAACTGGCACCTCACCTAAGTGTCATGTTTAATCATAACCTCACCTCAGGCTTCGTCCCCACTGAGTGGCGCACAGCTACAATTATCCCACTCCACAAGAGGGGGATCCACCTTGGATCCCGGGAACTACCATCCCATTAGTCTGATGAGCCTGATCTGCAAGGCCATGGAACGCATTATCATGGAACTTATAAACAAAGACATTGGCAACCTTCAAACACTGGATCCCACCCAGTTTGGATTCGTGAAGGGCCGATCTTGTCTACTGAACCTGATTGAATTCTTCGAATCAGTCTCCAGAGCTATGGACAAGGGTAAGGCAGTCCACACAGCCTATCTGGACCTCGCCAAGGCCTTCAACACCATCCCCCACTCTGGAATCATAGATAAACTTACTAAGCTGAGGCACCGCGGGGATCCCAGGCTGCATTCTACACAAACTACAGAATGAGCTGGCACCCTACCTAAGTATCATGTTCAATCATAGCCTCACCTCCGGCTTTGTGCCCATTGAATGGCGCACTGTGACAGTTATCCCATTCCACAAAGGGGGAGCCATGACAGACCCCGGGAACTACAGCCCCATTAGTCTGATGAGCCTGATCTACAAGGCCATGGAATGTATCATCATGGAACTCATAAACAAAGACATTGGTAATCTCCAAATTCTGAACCCCACACAGTTCAGGTTTGTAAAAGGCAGATCATGTCTCCTAAACCTGTTAGACTTCTTTGAAGCAGTCATCAAAGCCATAGATGAGGGTAAGGTGGTTCACACAGCCTATCTAGATCTCGCCAAGGCTTTCGACACCATCCCCCACTCTGGGATTATAGATAAACTCACTAAACTAGGTATAAATCCCTATATCACAAGATGGGTTGCCAACTGGCTTACTGACAGAACCCACACTGTGAAAGTAGCAGACTCCAAATCCAACTTTAGACCACTGACAAGTGGAGTACCACAGGGTTCAGTCCTGGGTCCTCTCCTGTTTGGTATCTACTTCTCTGAAGTACAGGCTACCAATCACAGAAGGTCTTTGACTAACTAAGCTCACAGATGACTGCAAACTAGGAGCCATAATCAAAACTCCTAACGATGTGGACATCCTACAAAAGGGCCTCACTGAGACAGATTCCTGGTGTCAAAGTCATGGCCTCAAGCTCAGTGCCAAAAAGTGCATTGTTATCTACTTTGGTAAAAACTCTGTACCCATGAACTACCACATAGGCGGTAGTCTACTTAACACTGAAAGTGTGATAAGAGACCTTAGGACACAGGTGGAAAGTAGGCTCTCGTTTGATAATCACATCACCACAGTGGTCAGGAAATCCTTCTATGTGGCACACCTCATCACAAAAGGTTTCTCATCCAGAAAAAAAGAGGTCATTGTTCCCCTCTACTCATCACTCATTAGACCCATTATAGAGTACAATGCCCCTTTTGGTATGTACCTCACAAGATATCTACAACAACTGGAAAGGCAGCAGAAACACCTCACAAAGAGGATTACTGTCCTCAAACAGATGATCTACGCAGACCGTTTCAAAAAACTCCAGCTTTACTCCGTCGCATATTGCCTACTCAGAGGCGATCTTTGCCTAACATATATAAAGCTATGTCAAACCCAGAGCTGTTGGACATGCTCCACTTAAAGAAATCCCAATCCCTCTGAGCTACACACTCTAGGGACCTAAACCTTGTCACCACAATAAACAGAACATGTTGGAGGGATAGATTCCTGTCCCAAAGACTTCCCATACTCTGAAACAGACTACATAACTATGTCCATCAGAGCTCCTCATTAGCACTCTTCAAGAAAAATCTTGATGATTGGATGGAAGATAGGAAATTCACCCCGGGGATCACTTCTGTGGCTCTGCTTGACAGGGGCACAGGAAAATAATTTTCTTGGGTGGTGAAAGCCAGGGTACCTTTTTGTCTAGGCTTATATAGGCCCTAGGGCCAATAGCCTAGTACCTACCTATGAACCTATGAACCTATAAGCTGGGCATAAATCCCTATGTCACTCGATGGGTTGCCAACTGGCTTACTGACAGAACCCAGACTGCAAAAGTAGCCGACTCCAAATCCAGCTCCAAACAAGTGACAAGTGGAGTACCTCAGGGTTCAGTCCTGGGACTGGTCTTGTTTGGCATCTACTTTTCTGAAGTACAGGCCAACACTAAGGGTCTCTGGCTAACAAAGTTTGCAGATGACTGAAAATTGGGAGCCATTATTGAATCCCCAAATGATGTGGATATTCTACAAAAGGGCCTTACAGAAACAGATGCTTGGTGTCAGAGCCATGGACTCAAGCTTAATGCCAAGAAATGTATAGTTATCCCCTTTGGGAAAAAACATGTACCTATGAATTACCACATAGGTGGCAGAACACTAAACACCGAAAGTGTGATGAGAGACTTAGGGAGACAGGCAAACAGTGGTCTCACCTTCGATAACCACATCGCCACAACAGTCAGGAAATCCTTCTATGTGGCAGACCTCATCACTAAGGGCTTTTCATCCAGAACAAAGGTCATTGTTCCACTGTACTCATCCCTCATTAGACCCATTATAGAGTACAATGCCACATTTGGTATGTACCTCACAAGACATCTTCAACAGCTGGAAAGGCCACAGAAATACTTTACTAAAAGAATCACAGGCTTAAAGCAGATGCCCTATGCTGACCATCTGAAAAAACTCCAGCTATACTCTGTGGCATATTGTCTACTCAGTGGCGATCTCTGATTAACATAGAAGGCCATGTCAAACCCTGAGCTGTTGGACATGCTCCACTTAAAGAAATCCCAATCCCTCAGAGCCACGCACTCCAAGGATCTAAACCTTGTCATCACAATGAACAAAACATGCTGAAGGGATAGGTTCCTGACCCAGAGACTCCCCATACTCTGGAATAGACTGCCCATACATGTCAAGCAGAGCGCCTCCTTGGCCCTCTTCAAAAGGAACCTTGATGACTGGATGGGTGATAGGAAATTCACCCCTGGGGATCACATCAGTCGTCCTGCTAGACAGGGGTCCAGGGAAGTAAATATTGTGGGAAGAAATATCTGGGGAATAGTTTGGCTAGGCTTGTATAGGCCCTAAGGCCGATAGCCTAGTACCAACCTATGAACCTATGAACCTATTACTGAGGTGACATGGGGTGCAAAACACACACACACACACACACACACACACACACACACACACACACACACACACACACACACACACACACACACCTATTAGCCTCTTAGCTGAAGAATCAAGAAGAAAGTTAAAAAAATAATAGAGGGCAAAGGACCAGACTCACTGACAGATATCCTTATATAAATGCAGAATTGATTGAATAACAGGCTTTGCATTAACATGCATTTTTTTAAAGACATTTAAGTCTGAGAATCAAATGTCTGATTTATTTAGTGATTGCAGTTCTCACTGATTTACCAGAAAAAAACAAACACACACAAATGTTTTTACAATAATTGACCAAAATGAGAGGCAACAAATAAAGAACAATTTTTGAAATCAGGGACAGTTGAGAGATCTATGCTCCCAACACACATGTATATTTATAAAACTATGTGTGTGTGTGTGTGTGTGTGTGTGTGTGTGTGTGTGTGTGTAAACATATATGTAGATCTGCTTTAAAATGTCCTCCCATGTTCATACTTCTGCAAATTCCTTGCTTGTGCAATAGCATGTTTGGAGTTCTAAGCTTCAGAAATGTGAAAGATAGACACTATTTAAAAAAAAGATACAATTGTTTTTGTATTTTTTTTTTAATTCATGGGGGAGGTTACAGTTCATCAGCCAGTACCGTGAGCTTTCCCTTCCTTGTCAACCATGAAGGGATAATATCTTAGCAACTTAAAAGAAACAGAATATAATGGCATTTACTGAAACATTTCTGAACTACTGAAAGTTTTCAACTCTCTGATGTTTCTAGTAACAAACCCTTGACTTGTTCATGTTCTTTCAGGATGTTTATTCGAAAGCTACAAAATGTAGTACTGTTGTTCAACAATGTTCCTAGTCAGTAAGGTACAAATGATGACATGACCATTTCATCATGATCTTTCTGAAGTGACTGCACATACTTGTTGTAATTAGGTGATCTACAGAATATGCTAATCTAACTTCAGAAATACATGCTAGTTGAAGTTTAAATTATCTACCTACCTCAGGTGTATCATCATCCTTTATTTACTGACGTTAAATGTAACAACATTATTACTACAACTGGTGCATATAAGATCAAGCCCCCAAATTAATAAAGGCATCATGTTACCATGACCTCTGATCTCAACCAGTTGTAAAAAAAATGATCATGTGACAAGGCCACTGCATATTTCCCCTTTGTTAAATCAAGACAACAGGTTTTTATCCGACATTGTATACTTGAGTCACTGACCATTTTCATCTTAGTACAAACATTTACTTGAAAAAAGATTGAATAGTCTTCCTGCTTCTCTCAGAAGTGTACCTGCATCATGGCAGAAATATTCGTCCTAACATTACCTTGACAACTAGTATAAGACTTCCTGTTTGTCTACCAATGGAAATAATAGCAAGGTTCAGAATCCTCCACCCCCTAATGTGGCTAATAGTGTCTCTACAGTTATCTACTCAGACTTTATACTCACCAGGTGCATACTGAAATATTCTGACCGTCTGCCTGGAAATTTAGCCAGATGACTTTTCCTCATCCTGCCTTTGAAGGTTCATATAATAGTTATCAGCAAGTAGCCTCTAAGAGCCATCAAGCAGCTTAAGATCAGAAGTTTAAATGTAAGACTTTCCGTTGTACATAAAATTACTCAAAATATATGTAGAATGTAATGTTTATGAATCTGTACATAAACTAGTAAAAGTGATTCAATCACCTGGGTAAAAGTTATGTTATGAAATGTTCACATTTTCTATTATTATTATTATTATTATTATTATTATTATTCAGATGTCTAACTACCTGTTTGAAATACATCCATCTGTCAAATGGGTCTCTTCCTCGTCTCATTTTCTCTTAGTTAAAAGAATTTTCCTAAAGGCTCTATTCTCAGTCCACTGCTCTTTAACATTTTCATCACTAACCTATATACCTCCTCTCATCAAGCTTGCCTTATTCAGTATGCAGATGACTCAGCTGTCATGTCCTCATCTGACAGCCCACATCAACTGCAATCCATGACAATAAAATGCCATCAACTCAGTCAAACTGTGGCTACATCAAAATCAACTTTTACTTAATCCAAAATGACTCAACTACTAATAATTTTTCCAAAGTCCCATGCCAATCCTAAAAGTAACTTCCACATTACCTCTTTAAACAATACATCTATAGAAGTAGTTACCCATACCAAATTGGCTGGAGTCACCATACATGACAGCTTAAAGTTTGATCTTCACATGCAAAACTATAAAAATAGCTCATCAAAAGCTAGGCTAACTATGTAGAGCAAAAAATTCCTTACTCCTTCTAGAAGAATTCCCTAGCTAATACTTATCTTTTACCTTCTCTTTATGGCTGACATATTATGACTAACATACTCAAATCACAGCTGAAGCAATGTTGTAATAAGATAGCTAAATTTGCAGCTAACCTACCACATAAAGCTCATCATTGCTCTGTATTACGTGTTCTCAGTTGGTTAGAACTCCCACAGCAACTAGCCTATACGCAACTTCTTGTAACCCATAAAATACTATATAACCTGTCTACCTGCCCTTCTTTCTCCTCAGTACTTCATTAATATCTCCGAAATCATCCACTGTGCTCTCAAGACAAAAACCTGCTTGAAATCTATAAACCAAAAAAAGTATGGAGCAAAGTTTATACTCACACTGCATACCCAAACTATGGAAGTCTATCCCAAATTCCATAAGGACCATATCTAGCTTCCATGTATTTAAGTCCTGTCCCAAAGACTTTCTCACTAACTCAAGGCTGTGCCCGTGCACCTCCTGTGTGTGATCTATAGTGACAAATATTCTTACTAATCTAACCTGTCATCATACTATCTGTATCTTTCAACACCTACTCTCTGCCTGCTCTTAGGGTGAGCTTGTATCTTATTTTTATTTCCTAGCATAGTAAACTATACTTTTAATACTTTAATAGATGCTAATTGTCATACTTAATCGTCATTTTTTTTAAATTTCTTTTTATTTTTACATCACTGGTGTTTCCTAATGCTTTATTGTATCCTATATATATATATATATATATATATATATATATATATATATCACTATCATACATATATATATATATTTTTTTTTAATTATTACATTTGTACTAGTATTTTATTTCATGTTATTTAACTCTCTGGAGCTTTTCTCCCCAGGGCTCCACTGAAAATTATTATTTTTTTACTCAGTCAGACTTTTCCAGTAAACAAATATCAATCAATCAATCAATCAATCAATCAATCAATCAATCAATCAATCAATAAATCAATCAATCAATGTCTTACTTTCCATTTTAATTTTTCTTCTTTAACATACAGAAGCTCTGCTAGATGTTTAAAAGTTTAGGAATGAGGGGTGTTTTTGTAGAGTGTATACCTTTAATGTAAGTTTTAATTTATTAATTTGTTAAC
Source organism: Protopterus annectens (assembly GCF_019279795.1). Classification (NCBI taxonomy): domain Eukaryota; kingdom Metazoa; phylum Chordata; order Ceratodontiformes; family Protopteridae; genus Protopterus; species Protopterus annectens. The sequence continues at coordinate 1,297,103,684 of NC_056728.1, read as the reverse complement.
CAGATAAATAATCTGCTCATAATGCACCATTTTAGCTATGACTTGTGTCACAAGAACATGAGCAACTGTAACACACATGGAGACTTTAAAATACCAATCAACAAGCATGTTTATGGTAAAGGGAAGAACACAGTGGAAACACAAGCAGATGGGGAGAAAATACAGACTCCACCCAGAGAGTAACCAGAGGTCAGGAATAACTCAAGGTTTTAGCTGAGACACAGACCTTAACCACTGAGCCACTGTACTGTCTTAACTATTGCTCAGTGTTATATTTATCGCCCAGTTGTTTGCTCTTCTGAAGAGGTCTGCTGGTGTTCAAATTAACAAGCCATTTATGCCTTTCTGGAATAAATACAGTAATCAGAGATTTCAGAATTGGATAAAATAAATCCTTGTACCTAGTGCCTGTATTGTCATAAATATTTCTTTCTGAGTTTTGTATTTTTAAAGACATCAGTATCTGATCATGACTACCATTACCATTTTTTAAAACAACCTTGACTTCACTTTTAAATAAAATTGTTGAATTATATCACATTATGATCTATTTAAAGTTGGCCTTTCTTTATCAGTAAAATATAGGGATTTACTAGTACCCAGTAAAGCCAAGAGGCTTTTGTTCCTACTTGCACAAATCAAAAAACTGTACTAAATTACTTTTCAGTAAGTAAGTAATAAGTTTGTATACATCCTCTGACATAAGATGTGATGCTAGTCAATACAGGGTTAAAAGGAAGTCTCCTACTAATGCGTAATGACCTTGCAAATTGATGCTTGTGAAATTCAATAAGGAACTCTCATGCTGTAACTTATTTAGGTTAGGGAAGTGATAACCTTCAGCTATCTTATATAGTCATTAATTATAGTATACAATGTGAGTAATTCAGAATTTGTAACCAAAATTCAGACCCCAATGGACCAAAAAAGCAAGGAAGATGTCCAGACAGAAGATGGACCAACAACCAGTTTAATAATACAGAGTATTCACAGAGTAAAACAGCAGTCAAGGTCTTTTGTCTTGCATAAAGACTTCATCAGAACAGCCATAATGTAACACATACATCACTTAAATAGTGCTAAAAACACATCATGTGATAATCTCTACCCAATGAAAATGAAGATGTAGTTAATGAAATCCTATAGGTTAAAAACAATTAAAGAGCGTATATCTTCACTGCCCTTAAATTAAACATTTAAATATATAAATATATAAACACAATTTTTACCTAGAAAAACATGATCAAACAGATGTTTATGTTGAAGTATTTGTAAAAAACAACCTGAAAAACTTTACTTAAATAAAAATCAACCTTCAAGGCCTTTGAGTTTTACAATAGGTAAAATAGAACAGGCATCATTAAGGCCTGGAGTATCCAAGGCATTAAGCCTGAGTAACCAAATCAATTCTCTCTTAAGCAAGTGTTCTTCCAAAATATACCCTCTAGAATCCTTTACTTATGGTCAGGGGCTTGGTTGATATGTCTAAATAAGGCATTAGACATTTTTCTTTTGCTTATATCATTGATGTGTTCATACATCCTTTCCTTCAACTTTTGAGAGGTTTTTCCAATATAGAATGCATTACATGAATGACATAATTCTGCATATATAACCCAACTACATTTGCAATTAAAATGCCTTTCCATCACGAACGTCCTGTTTTTCACAAAAAATTATTTACATTCTAGAACATATCTACACTGATTGCAAAAACTACATTTCAACATACCCCTATGTCTATTGCACCATTTTTACCATGTCTTTCAAACATTTTTTTAAAACATTTATTTTTGCGAAAAACTATGTTGAGTAAATCTCCTAAAACACCACCCAATTCAGTTGAGGAAATTAAATGCCAATTATCCTTAATTATATTCACAATCTGACTAGAATTTGTACCATAGGTAGTAATAAAGGTTCTATCATAACCCACTTACACCACTTGTTGCTGGAAAATTTCATTGTTAATCCTATTACATTGATCATTACCAGGTCATGGCAGTAATGGTTTATAAAACTGTCTATGACGCTTATCACAAACTTCCTTCTTGACTCCTTCCCACAATTCATATGGTTACCCCCTGTTTTTAAATATATCAAGTAATGTATTAACCTCATGGTTAAATACATCATCATCTGTAATCATTCGAGCCAGTCTAACCAATTGGCTTATACTACACACTTCTTCTGAAAATGGGGGTGCCAACTGTCATAATGGAGATAAGAATTTGAAAATGTACTTTATATATATATATATATATATATATATATATATATATATATATATATTAGAGATAAAACACCTATTTTCATAATACTTAGTCAATCTAATATCCAAATATGTCACTGAGTCTTTATTGACCAAATAAATAAATTTTAGAAAAGAGGTACTGTTATTAATAAATTCAATACATTCAATCAACCTCTCCATAGAATCAACCCATACCAAAAAGATATCATCCAGAAATCTAGTGTAAAAATTCCAAAATTAACTATAGTGACTTTTAAAAATACAGTTTTTCTCCCAGTATGCCTTAACCAGATTTGCAAACTTGGCGCACATGCTGCTCCCATGGCAACACTGGTGAGTTGTTTAAACAAATGTCCTTCAAAGTAAATAAAGTTATTTGACAACACTAACTTCATTAGAGTACCAATAACTGTGATATTATCAAAATCCAGTTCACCAATATCCAAAAGAATACCTTCTAACCATTCTAGCCCTTCCCTATGGGGATGACAGAATACAAGTTCTGAACATCTATAGTGACCAATAAACTGTCATTAGTCATTTTGGTATTGGCTATTCTAGTTAAAAAGTCTCAAGAATCCTGAAAAATTTGATACACCTTCATTACTGAAGGTTTTAATAAGCTATCTAAGTATTTAGATAAATATATGGTTTTACTTCTGCCAGTATCTACTATTGGTCTTAGGGGTGGTTGATTCAAATTCTTATGAATTTTTGAATTCCAAAAATACCAGCCACCACAGGATGCTTGTTACTCAGATAGTTAAACACAGTTACATCTATTTGACCTTGCATCAACATATCATATGATATAACATCAATTCTACTATAAGCGATGTTCAACTCATTTCTTGAAATTATAATAAGATAACTGTAGGTTGCCTTGTATAGGATGGCTACACCTCCTGCTTACTTTAATGTGCAATTGGACGATATGGCTTTCTAACCTGGAATTGTGATGTCCTCACTCCAAATATTAGGTTTTAGCCATGTCTCTGAGATCATCATGATTTCAGGAGATTGTAAGATAATGAAGGCATACAGCTCTGAGATTTTGTCACAAAGGCTGCACATATTTAGATTTAATATTTTAAGGACACTTGTAGAATTGTATTGAGGGCTTTTTTATTTTGGCTGTTAGGGGATAGGTGGGAAGCCCCAACTTAGTGCCAAAGTCTCAAATGTTAATATGCTGTTGTTTTAGAGTTTTGATGAGATGGAATGCTATAGGTATACTTTTGTTTACATAGGCTTGTTGCTGTGTGATAAAAATATATGATATTTGTCTTCAACTAAACTACTCCTTTGAGGTGAATAATCTAGTAGTTATAGAGCCTAGGGGAGATATGGATGCAACAGAGTGCTTGTATTTTGGAAATATATGCTGAGAAGGTTCTTATACAGTCTGCCATTGCAGGAATTTATGGAAGGCAGTGCATTGTACTAAGAATTGTAGGCTTGATGCTAGACCAAGTGCAGAGAATTTGTCATACAGACTAGAAATCTGACAGTCTGGGCTTGATTAGAGAATTAGAGGTGGAGGGAAGTGAAGTAGGCTGCACATCATGCAAGCAGGTGCCAATCAGAGATCAGACTACAAGTGGGCATTAGAGTACAACCCACTTACTAGCTATAAGAAAAGATCCCTAAAGATCATAGTTAAGAAATCAGTGCATTTTTACTAATTAATATGGTTAAAATGATGGAATATCTGTCTAATATGGAGGATGAATAGGAACCAGAATGGAAGTACACCTAAAAACCAAGTCTATAACTTTGCAAGTAGTAAAAAAGCAGGCACAACACAGTTGTTAAGAGATCATACGTCTGTAAAAGACACTGCTGTAGAGTGAGAGTAAACAATGATTTCTAAGAAAGAAGGTGGGGTTAGTAGTATGAGCAGATCACTCCTGATAAGCCAATGAGTTAACAAATAGGTGGGGGCAACTGTCCAAGCAAAATAAGAAAGAGTTATGAAGAGTAAACTGCAGGAGTTTGAATATACCAGGAACTTTGTGACTAACAGTCCAGTACCTTGCTGTAGATTTCAACTGCTCCAAACAAGGATTATGTAAAAGATTTGTTCTATACAGGTAGTGGCTCCACAGTGCAGTCTGTCTTTAACAGGCTAAAGGAGCATGCCACTGAGGGAATCTACAGACTCGCTGTTGGTATCAGCGGTTCCAAAAAACATTATAGAGCTTATGTATTATATTTAAGAACTGATCTGGTGTTTCTAAAAACTGACAAAAGACTATATATAACTACCATAATTTAAGTCAGGTTATTGATTAGTATTAGGTATCCTAGTGTGCCATGCAATCAGTCATAGTTATATAATTTATTTATTAACTCTTTGTTGATGGGATTAGTCCCACTAGGCTACTAGCCTTTTTTCAGAGGAGATATGAGGAGGTATTTATACTACTAGGGGAAATTTTATCAGGGCATTGAGAAATTCCTGTTCTCATCATTGCTGTGAGTGGGACCCATATTGGAGTAGCACTTCCTGTTTTAATTCCAGATGCAGAGACAGCCTGGAGTCACCTGGAGGCAGATGGAGAGAGAAGGACATGATGGAGTGGTGAAAGAAATGAAGGAGAAAGCAAATATCAAGACCATAGAATGTATGCAGGATTCTGAGGAAATGTTTCAAAGAAACCTGTCTGATGCAGATAAGTCAGCAAATGATGGATGCATAATTACAACCCTCTAGTCAGGAGGGTTGCAGGATGATTTACTTAAAGAAATGGTGGTGCAAAGTCAGATAATGAAGGAGATGTTTCCTGGGGGAACATTATGGAGAAAATACAAAAGGAGGATGCAGAGACAATCCTGAAGAATAGTGGTGAGATGGAAAACTAAACATATGCAGAGAAAGTAAAAGAAGGCCAACGTGGAGTAGCAGTAAAGATGGCAGAAGAAAATGCAAAGTGGAAGTACATGGTAAAATTTTAAATTAAAGAAGAAAAAGAAATGGACAGGTATGAAGTGTGGGACAATTTAATATCTCCTTTGGGTGTAAAAGTGCATGAGTTAAGAGCATTTATTCGTATTAAAAATGGAAAAATATGGAACATTTTCTTGGAGAAAGTGAAAAAAAAAGAAAAACTGTAACCCATGGAATCTTTATGTGATAAAAACATTTAACAGGGAAACAAAAAAATATAAAATTCATGTACAGTTTCAAACAGAGGTAGAAAGACAGGCTTTGAAAGGACATTTGAAAGCTTTATGTAAAGAAATATTGGACACTGCAAAAGTTTATGACATAAAGGGGTATATGGACTGGTGGTTGGGATTGTAATATTGTGTTAAAACAGAAAGAGAAAAAAATACATATACCAAGCATGGTAAATGGAGAGGGGAATAGGGGTGTTGTAAAATACTGGGGACAACTCAAAGCATGTGGAAAAGAAGGACATTTGATAAGTAACTGTATCAAAAGGAAACATTATATTTGTTGGACAATTGGAAATGATGCAAAAAATACGAACTAAAATGTTATAAATATAACAAAATTGGACATTTATGGATGAACTGCAACAATGAAAATAAGAGTATGGCAAAAGAAAAAGAGAGAGATGAAAATGAACAAAGAGAAGAAATGTTAGAAGTAGTAGAAATAGAAGAAAAATTAGATGAGAAAAATAATAAAGAGGACGTAGAATAAGATTCTGAAATAAGTGATCAAGATGACATAAATTGGGAGGTAGTTAACGGGAAAAATAATTATTTTGATAAGAGTAAAATACAGAAAAAGAAAATTTAAAGGCATACGTACAAAAGAAAAAGGAATGAGAATGGATGAAAAAGAATATATACAGCTAATGTTTGGAGGATGGTACAACAGTTATGGTGTTTGACTCAAGACACAAGGTACAGTGTTTGATTCTCACCTAGGGGAATGCAACTGGTTCGCTTAGAATGGCCTGTTAAGAAAGCTAGCCTAGTAAACTTATGAAACCATGAATTAAGAGAAAATGAAAATTTTAGAGTGCTTTCTGTAAATGTGAATAGTATTAAGAATATAGTGAGATGAATAGAAATTTTGGAGTGGTGCAATACATGTGATGTAGATATAATTATATTAGAAAACAATATTTTTAACAAACGAAGAAAGATTACAAATAGAGAAACTGTGGCGAGGAAAGATAATATGGAATTTGGAAAATGAGAGATGTTCTGGACTAGCCATATTTTGTAGAAATATAGTAAAGATATTATATGAAACTTTAAACCATTGTAAATTGAAAATGGAAAGAACAAGTATATACAATTATAACATTATATGCTTATACTAATTGTAAAGAAAGAGAAAGTTTATTTCATCAGATTTTAGATTATATAATGATAAATGTGAATATTATAAAAGCAGGGAGCTTTAATTGTGATTTAAGAGGCAAGCATAAAAAGAATGAAATGACATAAGAAAAATGTTAGAATTGGTAAAATGCGGTAAATTAAATCTTTGGGACAAAAATTCATGGACTTACAAAAGGGGTTTCTATAGAACTGAAATAGATTATTTTATAGTATCAGAAGGTTTAGTTATAGGAGAAGGGGGTAGCCGAAACAGGATTTTCTGATTATCTTGCAATATGGCTAGAAATAAAGGAAAACAAAGAATATGTAAAAATAGGTAAAGGAATAAAAAGGATAAATGAGAAAGAATGGAATGAAGAAGGAAAGAGATTAATAATATAGTTATGGAAAGATCATATTACTATGAGAACATTTTATAAAAACTGGTCTGAATGGTGGATGATATTTAAGGAAAAATATAAAAAATGTTTTTAATAGTGGCAATATGATGTAAAAAAGTAGAGAAAGAAAAATATAAAAGAACATATAACAATGCATTGGGAGATTTAGAATATAATTATAGTACTTTGCCAAAGAAAAAGAACTATATGAAAGAAATCAAGAAAAAATACAAAAATTGTTACATAAGGACATTTTTTTACAAGGAAAAAAGAGAATAAGTGTCAAATTACTTAAGCAGATTAGTAAAGGAATGTGGTACTGTAATGAGGGAAACACAAACTGTAATAGGAGAAATAGAAAGAACTCAGGAAAAGATTATGACTAGCATAGTACAATAGGTACAAGAAATGTTTAAAGAAAAAAGAAGTTAGTGAAAAAACCATGAAAAGTAAAAAAGTTAACAGACCGAATAAACAGCTGGAAAAGGAGATTTCTTTAAATGAGCTTGGTAAAGTATTAGGAAAATTAAATATAGATTTGGCTGCAGGACCAGATGGAACAGTGTATGAAATGTATAAAAATGTAAAGGGTCGGCAAAAAAAAAATAATAAAGATTTTAAATGAATGATTAAATTAAGGTTTTATGTATAAAGAATTATGTAGAGGAATACTTAAATTCATATGGAAGAAGGAAGACAGAATACAATTAAAAAACTAGAGACCAATACTATTGAATAATGATTATAAGATTTTTATGAAAATAATACAAAAGAGATTTGAAACTAAAATGGAAATATTATGGAAGATAGCATATATAGCATAAAGGGTTGTCAATAATTATTAATGATAGAAAAATTGTGGAGGATATTATGAACAGAAAAGAAGAAGCAAAAATCATGATAGGAGACCTTAATAAGGCATTTAACACAAGTAGATAGGAAATCTTATGGGTAATAATGAAAGAATATAATTGAGAAAGTTAGGAAATGATGTATGTCAATGTATAGTAGTAATAAAGTAAATATACTTGTAAATGGCTGGTTAAGCCAAGAGGTGCATATGAAGAGTGATGTAAGACAGAGATGTTCAATGAGTTAGCTATGAATGTGATAGTACGCAAACTAAATTACAAAATGAAGGAGGTGGGATATATAACACCTGAAGGGTTAAGAATTCCAGCTCTGTTAACATATGCAGATGACATTATAATAATTTCAAAACACAAAATATGGATAACAAAGTAATAATTTGCACAAATGAGTGTCTAGAGATATTAGGGATGGTTTTAAATAAAGGTTTACATGATGTAGTAAAGATCAGGGGTAAATATTTTACAATTAATGACATTTCTGTGTTAGGTATAACATTTGGGAATAAAGATGTAAGTAGAATTCAGTGGGAAAAACAACAGAAACAATAAAACAAACATGTCTTTTCTGGAGAACAGATAAAGTATCATTCAGAAAAAAGACTGATTTGAAAAATTTAGTCCTGATGGGGGAAAAGCATACATAACAAGGGTATTTATGTTGCCAATAGCATTTGAAAAAGAATTAGTGCAGATATTTTTTCCATTTATATGGGATTCTAGATTAAACCCAGTAAAAGATGAATTTGTATGTGAATAAAGAGGAAGGAAGTGTAGGGTTAATTAACCCAGTGGCATATATTGCTTCATTAAATTTGTATAAAGTATTAAAGTGGATAAATGAAAAAGATAATATAGTATATTGATATGGGGACAGAAACATTTGTCCTAGACTGTCTATCCCTACATGCTGTATCATTATTAATTCTTCCTAAACCTGAATAATAGGGATTGGAAAGGGGTAGTATGCATCCTGGCTTCACTTATAAGAACATCTTGCGGGGCCAGGGTATGCGTATATCTAGACTTAACAGTACTGATTTGGGATTTTGTTGACATTTTAATACCCTTAAGCATGATTTCTTAGAGGGAGGGTATAGTAATAAAGAAGTGACCAGTATGTGTAAGGAGACTCTGATTTTTAGGGGCAGCAAGGCCTGTCCCTATTATTCAGGTTTAGGAAGAATTAATAATGGTACAGCATGTAGGGATAGACAGTCTAGGACTAATTTCATTTATTTTCAATTATCTTATTGCATTTGCACTTGCTTATTATTTTTATATGTGCCTTATAGCTACTTTATCACATTTGCACTATTTTAAAGCAATTTACTGATTAACTGCATTTCATTACTGTTTAACTGTATTTCATCACTATGTACTGCAATTCATTAATGTTTAACTGCATTTTACTGCATTTTGTTACTGTTTAACTGTATTTTTTCATACTGTGAGTTCTGTTTTTGTCTGTAAGTGGTTAATCTGTGCTTTTCTGTGAGTTGTACTGTGTTCTTAACCCTTAAATTAAGTAGCATAGTTTGGATACAGGTTTGCCGCATCAAGAGCAGTTTGTTTTTGCCTTCTGTGTTTCCGGCAACCATCTTGTGTTTGCCTTCTGTGTTTCTGGCAGCCATCTTGTGTTGGTGGGGCCTATCTTCTCTGCTAGTTAGAGTGGCAGGGCTGCCTGAACCATGACTGGCACAAGCTGATTGGTAAAGAAAGCAGGTGCTTGCAGGATTGGCTATATCTCTCTTTTACTAGAATCTTCTATTTTTTTGTGGTTTTTAAACCCCATGTTTGAGCTGGTTTGGGCTTGTTTGAACCAGGGTCTGCTGAGGTGCATCATTTCTGGGACGTTTTACAATATTCCGGAGGGTCCAAGACTAATCTAAGTGCTTTCTCATTTATTTTCACTTATTTTACTGCATTTGCACTTGCCTATTATTTTCATCTGTGATTTATAGTTAATTTATCACATTTGCACTGTTTTAAAGCAATTTGAAAGCAATTTCATTACTGTGTATCTGTATTTCATTGCTATTTACTGCAATTCATTACTGTTTAACTGCATTTTACTGTATTTCATTACTGTTTTAACTATATTTTTCATACTGTGAGTTCTGTTTGTGTCTGTAAATGATTAATATGTGCCTTTCTGTGAATTTTACTGTGTTTTTAACCCTTAAATTGAGTAGCATAGTCTGGATACAGATTTACTGCATCCAGGGCTGTTTGTTTTTGCCTTCTGTGTTTCTGGCAGACATCTTATGTTTGTCTTATATGTTTCTGGAAGCCATCTTGTGTTGGTGGGGCCTATCTTCTCTGCTAGTGAGAGTAACAGGTCTGCCTAGACTTTGTCTGGCACAAGCTGATTGGTAAAAAGAGCAGGAGCTAGCAGGATTGGCTAGATTTCTGTGTTACTATCATTTTCTTTTTTTTGCTATTTAAACCAAGCTTTTGAGCTGGTTTGGGCTTGTTTGCATATTGCGCACTGGAGCTGCACTGTTTTTAACCTATTGTGAGGTATTCCAGCTACAAAATTTCCCTTAGTAGCACTTGTGTGATCACCTAGTAGTACTCATGTTAGACCTTCCACCCTTTACCTCCCCCTTAGCTCTCTCTGGCCTCTCTCCCTCAGACTTTGACAAATATGGATGGACAATTTCTTATGGTTTCTCCTACTAGTCTGGTTGATATGGGCATCCTGAAACAGTGTAGCAACAATCTCATGTACTACTACCACCTAGGAACCTAATTTGTGAGAGATGCAATTACATTAAGAACCTATGTTCTGTCCCTCACAAGATTGTCAACACAAACACCATGCCTGAAACACCATCCACACCTACACAACACACCCCCACATATATCAAGGTTCTTAACAAAAACATATCCAAACAAAAGAGACCTCTGAGGCAAAATTACTCGCAAACTCCACAGCCCACCACATCACACACCACACATAGTCCACACAGCGTTCCTATTAGAATGACAAAAACGCATTTTGTCGAATATGTTTTCGTCGACACATGTAGGTCGAACAGGCAAAACAGCAAAGCGGCTGTTCAGCGAATTGTTTCCCTGGGAAAGAAGTTGCTTGACCACTTTATTGTTTTGCCGTGTTATGAAGTATAGTGTGGTCCCTTGTCCGGTATAGGTCCCGAGCGTGAATGTGCAACAGTTACTGACCTTAGGGTTAGGGTGTGGGTTAAGGTAAGTGCATATGTATGAAAGTGTTTGCTGTTTTTTATTTTGCGTTAGATGTATGGTTGAGTTTTGTGTGTGTATGTGTTTTCAGCTGTTTACTTTTGTTTTGGGGGGGTAGAATTGGGTTAAGGTAAGTGTGTATGTGTTTGGAACTATTTATGTAAATATGCGAGAGTTACTGACCTTAGGGTTAGGGTGTGGGTTAAAGTAAGTGCATATATATTAAAATGTTTACTGTTATGGTTGGGTTATGTGCATATGTGTATTTAGTTGTTTACTGTTTTTTTTGGGGGAGTATAATTAGGGTTAGGGTATGTGTGTATGTGTTTGGAAGTGTTTAATTTTTTTTTTTTTTTTTTGGGGGTTGGAACAGCGATTTCTTTCCCCTAGGAAAGAAATCGCTGTTCTGTGATTTCGATATTTTCAGCTTTCGCTGAAAATGTGTCGATGAAACATCGTTCGCTGTTTTCAGCGTTCGGTGTTTCAATATAGACCCTCCACACACCTGTGTCTCACAACCACTGAGGCCTAACCATAAACCCAATATATTAGTCATAGGAGACTCCATTGTGAGACACACAGATGTGCCCCTCACTAGGCTGGATAAGAAGAAAGTCACAGTTAGTTGTTTTTCAGGTGCCAAAATCCACCATATAACACACGCAGTCAAATCTCTCAACAACAGGTACTGTTATGGTGTGAATGACTTGAGATGTATCTCCCTGGACTATATGAAGAGAGACATGATCGAGCTTGCTGAATGTGTTCCAGGCAGGAATGTCCCTAACCTTAAGCACCATTCTACCATCACCCAGAATGATGCCTCAATACAAATAAAAAAAATGATTGACTTTAACAATTGGCTTAGTTTCTAGTGTCATTCCAAGGGGATCCAGTACCTGACAGCCTGTGAAGACATGATCGACAGACCACGATGATTTGCAAGAGATGGCCTGCATCAGTCTCCCTTGGGCTTCAGGCTTCTGGCAAAGGCTCTTGCCTCCCCCATAGCGCCTTTTTAGGCAATGACATGAGGTCAAAACTACCAACATGAAAATTTCATCAAAACGCAAATTAAAGTTCATATTGCTAAATGTTAGGAGTGTAAACAAGAAATTGCACTCATTGCAAGCATTCTTAACCCTGGATGATGCTGACATTTGTGTAGTAACAGAAACCTGGTTCAAAGCTGTGGAGAGCAGCCCAGCCATACCAGGTTACTCATCCTATCATACATTCAAATCCCAAACTGTGGGCAGCAAAGCAAAAGGAGGTGGAGTTTCAATATATATTAAAGACATACACACCTCCAGACTGGTCAAACAGCATGATGAACAGGAGACACTGCAGGTGCAGGTAACCATTGACAAGACCCCTATTCAAATCATAGCTAGCTACAGGCCCCCAACTTTGACTCAAGATGCCCACTCCACCTATCTGGACCTCTTTGAATCTATCAAGATTCAACTCTTTACCCTGATCCTGGGCAACTTTAGCTATCCAACCATAGATTGGAAGAAGTACTCATGCCAAAACACAAGTGGCCAGAGATTCCTTGATTTCATCAATGCAAATGCCTTGGACCAGCTTGTTGACAATTCCCCAAAGGAGGTGATAATATCTTGGACTTGGTATTAACCAACATGAGTAACCACTGCAGCATCCCTACAGTGTCATCCTCCCTGGTAAGATCCACCCACAAAGCGGTTACTTTCGAAGTCATAATCTCCCCTGACCCCCCCCCCCCACTAGGGTCAAACAAAAAACTTCTCCCAAGCTGATTACAACCTCCTGAGGGAAGGTATAAACAGCTTTGCATCCCCCTCCCCCTCCATAGTAACTGGCAGAAATTTCAAAACCTACACCAAAGTATTATACAAGCATTTATATAGTTGCATGGAATCAGGAATACCTGACAGGACAAAATCCTCCTCCTCAAGGAAGAGTAACCCTGTCTGGTGGACATCTGCAATAAATAAATGCTATAATAAAAGGAAAAATGCTGTCCAGGACCAAGAAGGAGCAGGTGCCTAATTGGAAGCAATCTCTCTCTTTAGCCTGTACAAGCAAATAAGAGATTTACTGAAATCTTTCAAAGCAAACTTGGAGTCCAAACTGGCCACATCTACTAAAGACAATCATGAGGCCTTCTTCATTTATGTCCGCAATCTCAAAGGATGCTGTCAGATCTGCTCAGACCTGGTGGTCAAGAACACCACATACACAAAAGCCGTAGATATAGCCAACCTGCTGGCAGACAGGTTCAGTGAAATCTTCACCACTCTGTCCCTCCCATCAGTAAATCAGGACATCCCCAGCACCTGCCCCCCTTATCTCTAGGGAGAAAGTCATGACTACCCTCTCAAAGGCAAAAATTACAGCCTCCATGGGACCCAATAACATCCCAGGCTGCATCCTACATGAACTAAGGCAGGAACTTGCAGCACCATTAGGTACCCTATTCAACCAAGGCCTGAGTACCAGCTTCATCCCAGCTGAGTAGAGGACAGCCACTGTCATCCCTTTGCATAAAGGTGGAGCTTCCACTGATCCAGGAAATTATAAACCCATAAGCCTAACTAGCCTGATCTACAAGGCCATTGAATGGATTATCATGGACCTCATTAACAAAGACATTGGCAACCTCCAAACACTCAATCCCACACAGTTTGGTTTTGTCAAGTGGATATAATGCCTGTTAAATTTAGTTGACTTCTTTGTGACAGTTACCAAAGCCATGCATGAGGGGAAGACTGTGCACACCTCCTACCTTGACCTGGCCAAAACCTTTGATACCATTCCCTAATCAGGTATAATATAAACTCTGTCAACTAGGCATCAATCCATATGTTACCAGCTGGGTAGCACACCGACTCACCGATAGCAAAATAGAGGAAGCCACCTCAAGCAGTACACTGGTAATGAGCAGCATACCCCAGAAATTGGCCTTGGGGCCTCTGTTATTTGAGATATACTTTTCTGAGGTGCAGGCCAAAACTAGTGGACTATGGCTGACCAAGTTTGCAGATGACTGCAAGTTGGGTGCTCTCATCAATTCCTCTAGTAATGTGAACATCCTCCAAGAGGGTCTCACTCAAACAAATGACTGGTGCCAGAAACATGGCCTCAAACTAAATGCCAAAAAATGCATCATCATCCCCTTTGGGGAGAGTGACATTCCCACAAATTATCACATTAATAACAAGGTCCTAAGCACACAATCACTTTTGAAGGACTTGGGCACCCAGGTTGATAGAAACCTGACTTTTGACCACCATATTGCCTCCGTTGTATGGAAAGCTTTCTACATGGGCCACCTTATTAGGAAAGGTATGTCATTCATTGACAAGGAGGTCATAACATCCATGTATTCTTCCCTTAAAAGACCCATTATTGAGTACAATGCCCCTTTCGACATGTACCTCACAAAGTACATGCAGCAGCTGGAGAAACCACAATGGTTCCTCACCAGGAGAATCCAGGGTCTCAAACATCTATCCTATACAAATAGGCTAAAAGCCTAGTCCCTCTACTCAGTCTCATACAGACTCCTTAGAGGTGACCTCTGTCTGGCATACAAAGCAATCTCAGACCTGACCTTGATGGGACTGCTGCATATCTACAAGTCAAGTTTCACTCGAGTAACCCACATGCATGATGTCAACCTGGTCTGCAACATCAATAGAACTTGTTGGCCAGACAGATTTGTGTCCCAGAGACCCCCCCCTCTTCTGTGGAACAGACTCCTTCTCCATGTCAAGCAGAGTACCTCATTATCCCTTTTTAAGCGCAACCTGGATAACTGGATGGGGAACAGAAAATACACCCCTGGGATTCCACCCATGCCCCTGCTGGACAGGGGCATTGGGTGCTGACTTGTCAGAACATGGGCTGAATTCTTGGCTAGGCTTGTAAGGGTCTTGGAGCCAATAGCCTAGTAACTTCCTATGATCCTATGAGAATATGTTTACATTGTTAAGAAGAAGAAATTACAGAACATGTGCTTTTAAAATGTAAAAGAGTAAAAAAGTTATGGGGAAAACTATGTAAAGAAGATTTCTAAGATATAAAAGAAGTGGATAAAATAAGCATAGATATGATTAAATATAGCTATAGGAATAGAAGTAAGGAATATGTTAAAAGAATAGATAAAAAGTTATTTTATGTTATATGGAATGAACAAATAAATGAAATTATGTTTGATGGTAGATGGATTTTAGCAACAATATTAAGTAAAATCAGATGGCAGTTATGGAAGAAGAAGTGGGGATCTAATAGGGATAAAACTGTAGTATGATTGTGTAAACAGATGTGTGGGTGGGCATGTGTGTTTGTGTGTGTGTGTGTCTGTGTGTGTGAGTGTGTGTGTGTGTGTGTGTGTGTGTGTGTGTGTGTATATATTTATATATATATATATATATATATATATATATATATATAGTACATTTGTAAATATTTGTAAATATGTAAATATTTTGTAAATAACAGTTATTTTTGTATATAAGTAAAGGACCCCTTCTCTTTTTGAAAGGTGCCATGGGATATTTTACATCCACCTGAGCTATCACCAAGAAATCTGGACAAGCCCATAAAAAAGTGGGACAAAAGGCCAAATAGGGGAATTTTTTTTTTTTTTTTTTACACAAACTTAGAAAGGTTTATAGAGGTTTAACATTGTTGGATTATGGATTTTCTGGAGGATATGAAGTCTGAAAAACAAATGTCTCTCATTTTTCTTTTCAATCTTCAATCTTTAATTTTACCACTGATTTGCTAGAAAATCACAATTTTTATGAAAAACAGACCAAAATGAGAGGCTTCTGCTCACCAACTCAAGCACTCAGGAGTAAAACACCTCCATTTTGCTTCACAACAGTGTCATTAATCAGTCTACTTAATGTGGCAATAGATCCCACAGCCTTTTGCACCAATTCAAGTGTGCAACCTGGTGCACCATTGACACTAGCATATCAGTTCTTACACAATTAAACATGGGAAGGGTAAGAATGGAATGTAGTTGGGACTTTACCAAACATCCTTTGAATCTGAGAAAGAAAACAGTGGATTTTTTGGCCTGTACACTCATTAGTCTTTGATGCGCTAGCTCTTATTGGTGATAGTGCCATGGATAGTGATTCTATTGGTTGAGCCCTCTTATACAGGCACTTTTAATGGAATATACTGATTGGTTGCATTGCCTGAATAATTAATTTCATGGATCTGATGAGGTGTTATCTAATAATGCAAAAGCACTTATTTTTTTTTGTTTTCTATGTTATAATGAAAGTCTTTTATTAAATTGATCGTATTTTATGTACCTGGCCGTGTTAGTCGGTTTCTATTTCCTTCATTTTGTGTGGTGCTGTTTTGGAAATCAACTAATTTTAGCCATTGCTGTGTGTATTTAACTTGGTGTCTTTTTATATGATACTATTTGAAAAATTAACGTGGGCTTTACAGTTTTATATTCACATGTGTTCAGCCTTTCTTAATGGTGCCATTTGGTGGCTAGAGGAAGTATACAATGCAAATGAGTTCATATTATTTTAGCAAAAGAAACTTTTGTTGAAAACTAATTCAGTGACAAAAAACAAAAAAATAAACAAAAAAAAAACAAACAGACAACCCCCCCCCCACTTCATCTATCCAGTCCTCCAAATTGCACATAAAAACAGTTCAAAAAAAATTTTGTAAGCAGGCTTTCCACTTCATCCACTGTTTTCCATGTGACTCTAAACAAAATTAAGTCTGAGATTGACAGCTGTGGGATAAAAAATAACTTCCTTAACCCCACTGTTCACCCATCTCATTATAGTATAAACACAGTTCTTTCAGTGAAACCTGATAGCCCATACTTACATTCAATGAAAGAGAAAATTTGACAGAATGCATGGAACACACACACACACACACACACACACACACACACACACACACACACACACACACACACACACACACACACACACACACTGTCATGTCTTCACAGTCAGTTAGCCTCAGTTGTTTAAAAGCATTCTCTGCCAAAATATCAGTGGTGCCCCTGTGTCTAGTTTCAGTTCTACATTTGTCCATTGTATCTAAGTCCTTCTATCATCCATAGTTGTATATTTCTTTCTCTGTCTCAGATGCATTTTCATACTTTACCATACCATTTTTTTTCACTTCCACAGTACCAATAAACAGTTAATTTTCAAGTTTCTGTTCAGCAACACACAAGTTCTTTTGCACTTATATACAGCAGAAACATTACCTTTTCATGCACATATTATGCTGGGTCAATTAAAACAAGGATACTGCTTTACCACAGCTACACTTAGCTATAATTTAGATGATAAGCACAATCTGGTTTTCATCCTGGCTTCTCGCACGGCTCTCTTTTTCACATCCATTACTTCTGCCCCTCATCCTGCCTTTACTTCTCATTGTTGCTTTATTATTATTTGAATTGCACTTTATTTTATGTGGATTATTTTGCCATTATTTAATTATTTTATCTATGTATTTGAAGTCTTCATTGTCGTCACACACCCATAGCTTTTAATAACATCAGATGTATTTATTTTAAAACTCTGTCCTACCTCTTGCTTCAACTCCTCTACTACAAAATATTCTGTTTTATTCTAAATTATACAGCAAACTAAATTCAGATTGTAGGTCTGTTCCCAATTTCAGTAGCATAAGTATCTGAAGCCTCTCTATAATTTTGTGCTCTTGTAAAGAACAAATGCCTACTAAATGACAGTTTGTTACTGAATTTATCCATGTTCTACTATTTTTTTCTTTCTTCTCTTCAAGAAAAGGAAAAAAGTCAAAGTCCTTTATGACTTTTACCCAACAAGATGCAGGAATGTTGCACACTGTACCTCTTCAGACGTTTGAACTAATCAAAGTCAAAGTCAAAGAAAACATTATTGTCATTCAGAACTACACCAAAGTGTAGCTGAACGAAATTGTGATGCTTCGTTCCCAGTGCAAAAACATACATACAGAGAAGAATAATAATAAAATAACTTAATAAAAATAAAAGTAAAACTAGAATAAAAAAATAATAACATAATGACCAGGTGCACCTTGCATAGAAATAGAATTGAGTAGCAACATGTGCATGACCTTACTATAACATAAGAACGAAGCAGCGTATGGAACAGTCAGCATGAGTACTGCACAGTGTGATTTATATTGCACATCAGAGAGTCCTACGGTAACATAAGGTGTGAACCAACATTAAATATACACATCAGTTAGTTATTACACATGAAAAAGCTTAATACTTGCAGTGCAACAAAGCCTGGATATGTAAGGATCTGTACAGTCAGATAAATAGCATAACTATGTGGTAGGAGGGGGAGTATGCATTGACAGTCTCCTAGCTTGTTTTTCACAAAAGTACAGTAGTCTGATGGAGACAGGAAAGAAGCTGTTGTTAGGTCTAGAAGTCCTACAGTGCATACTTCTGTATCTCCTACCTGAGGAGAGGCAGGAGAACATAAAGTTTGCAGATTGCAAAGGATCATTGGATATCTTCCTGGCTCTACTGATGCAGCATGATTCATGTAGGTCTTCCAGAGGTGCAAGAAAGGAACCAATGATTTTCTGTGCTGCCCTTACAACTCGCCTAAGAGCCTTACAATTGGAGGTCTTGCACCCCCATACCAGACAGTGATGTTATTGGTAAGGATGCTTTCAATGGTATCCCTGTAAAATGTTTGGAGGATGGTCTTTGATAGTTTTGCCTTCCTCAGTTTCCTTAAGAAGTGCAAGCATTGCTGAGCTTTTTTGACTATATATGATACATGGACTGACCAGGACAGGTCCTCAGTGATATGTATTCCCAGAAACTTTGTACTTTTGACCCTCTCGACTGTCATCCCTTTCATCTCTAGAGGTTGGTGTGGTTCTTGAGACCTTCTGAAATTCACAATCAGTTC